>NC_053027.1:442949763-443089771 GCF_003073215.2 Triticum urartu
AACCGGAAACATAATACATGTGTGAATACATAGACAAACATAGTGTCACTAGTATGCCTCTACTTGACTAGCTCATTGATCAAAGACGGTTAAGTTTCCTAACCATAGACATGAGTTGTTATTTGATCAATGGGATCACATCATTAGGAGAATGATGTGATTGACTTGACCCATTCTGTTAGCTTAGCACTTGATCGTTTGTTTACTTCTATTGCTTTCTTCATGACTTATACATGTTCTTATGACTATGAGATTATGCAACTCCCGAATACCAGAGGAACACTTTGTGTGCTACCAAATGTCATAACGTGGCTGGGTGATTATAAAGGTGCTCTACAGGTGTCTCTGATGGTACTTGTTGAGTTGGCATAGATCAAGATTAGGATTTGTCACTCCGATTGTCGGAGAGGTATCTCTGGGCCCTCTCGGTAATACACATCACTAAAAGCCTTGCAAGCATGATAACTAATGAGTTAGTTATGGGATGATGTATTACGAAACGAGTAAAGAGACTTGCCGGTAACGAGATTGAACTAGGTATTGGGATACCGACGATCGAATCTTGGGCAAGTAACATACCGATGACAAAGAGAACAACGTATAGTGTTGTGCGGTTTGACCGATAAAGATCTTCGTAGAATATGTAGGAACCAAAATGAGCATCCAGGTTCCACCATTGGTTATTGACCGGAGACGTGTCTCCGCCATGTATACATAGTTCTCGAACCCGTAGGGTCCGCACGCTTAAAGTTCTGTGACGATCGGTTTTATGAGTTTATATGTTTTGATGTACCGAAGGTAGTTCAGAGTCCCGGATTTGATCATGGACATGACGAGGAGTCTTGAAATGGTAGATACATAAAGATTGATATATTGAAAGCCTACATTTGGACATCGGAATAGATCCGGGTGAAATCAGGATTTTACCAGAGTACCGGAGGGGTTACCGGAACCCCCCGGGGGCTAATGGGCCATGTTGGGCCATAAGGGAAAGAGAGAGGGGCCAGCCTATGGCAGGCAGCGCGCCCCCTTCCCCCTGTCCGAATTGGACTAGGAGAAGGGGGGTGGCGCCCCCCTTTCCTTCTCTTTCTCTCCCTGCCTTTCCCCCTCCTAGTAGGAGTAGGAAAGGGAGGAATCCTACTCCTACTAGGAGGAGGATTCCTCCTCCTAGGCACACCAACAAGGGCCGGCCGGCCTCCCCCTTGCTCCTTTATATACAGGGGCGGGGGCACCTCTAGACACACAAGTTGATCACAAAGATCTCTCCCAGCCGTGTGCGGTGCCCCTCTCCACCATAATCCACCTCGGTCATACTGTAGCGGTGTTTAGGCGAAGCCCTGCTGCGGTAACTTCATCAACATCTTCACCACGTCGTCGTGCTGACGAAACTCTTCCCCGAGCTCGACTGGATCGTGAGTTCGTGGGACGTCACCGAGTTGAACGTGTGCTGAACGTGGAGGTGCCGTACGTTTGGTACTGAGGATCGGTCGATCGTGAAGACGTACGACTACATCAACCGCGTTGTCATAACGCTTCCGCTTAACAGTCTACGAGGGTACGTGGACAACACTCTCCCCTCTCGTTGTTATGCATCACCATGATCCTGTGTGTGCGTAGGAGAATTTTTGAAATTACTATGTTCCCCAACAGTATGTGCACATTTCCCACTTATTTGTGTCCTCTAGGCAGTCATTTTTTGATTGTTTTTATATTAATGAATTACACATGCCTTGTTTATGAACAATTGATTGCACCTTTGCTTATTTCTTGTACAACAATATACTGCTAGAGTAGTAGATCTTATGCAGCATTAGTAGTCAGGTTAGGCATTAGGAATAATA
Organism: Triticum urartu; assembly: GCF_003073215.2. NCBI lineage: Eukaryota > Viridiplantae > Streptophyta > Magnoliopsida > Poales > Poaceae > Triticum > Triticum urartu. The sequence goes on from NC_053027.1 coordinate 442,951,605, forward strand.
ACAATGTAGCTTACAAGAATGGAACATAGGGATGTCAAACAAAATTTAATAGTCAGGCACATCATACATTTTGCGGGGAAAGGATTTTGCCAGAGCCAACCACTAGCGAGCTAATGTGATGCGAACTATCTGTTTTTTGTATGCTCTAATGAGTTAAATTTCACTGAACTATATTTTAACGTCATCAAATGAATGTAATGCCAATATAATACATATGCTTTGCTTTTCAGGCTGCGTGGCATATATTTTTTATCGACCATTGTGTTGTTGCAAAAAGTTGTTCAAATAATGGCGGCACTTTTTGATACGACGACAACAATGGAGCAAGAACATCCTGATAATATGCATCCATTCTTGGTTGGACAAGTCCTATATCATTATTAAGCTTTACCATTTTTCACATATTTTGGAGATAATACAAATATGCCCCAAAGCGGACACTGCATTATTATATTTTTATTATTAAGGGCCAATAATGGAGATAATACAAATATGCCCTTATTAAATCATTATTTGTCCGGTCATCCTGTCTGCAGACAAATCCGGTGTCCGCTTTGGGGGTCAGAGATTGGAGATGCCCTTAGCATAATGTTATGGGATTTGACAAGTCATATATTCTTGGATGGAAATATACCCTAGAGGTAATAATATTTGTATTATTATATTTCCATATTCATAATTAAGAGTTTATATTCTATGATATAACTGCTATGATCCTGGAATATGTGATTCAATGAAAAACTCATATGCACGTGTGGAATGATAAACAGTAAATAAAAGGTTCCTAGTCTCACCTCTAAGACTAGTTGAAGTGTTGTTGATGATCATTTTTTCGAATCTTAGGATATCATTAAGTGTAACAATGATCCTAAAACGACATTGAGATTATGACGTTGGAAGAACAATCATATTAAATTGACCCAATCTTGTTTGTTGTGAATTGAGTTAATACCGTCTGCATTAAATTGTAATAACACGGAGTGTTAACATGTGATATTTCTCCTTAGACCATGAGAGTATCGTGGGCACTTCTTACTGTACGGTGGGCTTTGGGGTTGCTCAAATGTCACCTATAAGACGGTGATCATAACAACAACTTACGGGTTCATGAGAATGTTTGACAAGTGGGCCGGATAACTCAAGAAGTGGGATTAGCTCCTCCGACGATGGAGAGATATTCTTAGGGCCCTCTCGGTGTGACGGCAACAATCATCTTCTGGCCATACACATGTGACTTCATCATGGAGATGCCAGAACACAGTAACGAGAAAGAAGAACAAAACCAGTAACAAAGATTTTGGTATAGTGAGCATCGTGATGACTCAGGAGGATACGGATGCATCCTAGGTTTTGTGAAGTATCGCGAAGCAAAGGGAACATCACATGATTACCAAAGGTTCACTTGAATATCATTCATGTACTCACAGGGACCAATTTGGACGTCCACGGTCCCGCTGTCGGTCATTGAACGAACGGTTTTGTCCATGTATGTGAGTTACCGAACCTATAGGGTCACAATCTTAAGGAAATCATGATCTGCTGAGTTTTAGTAGGACGGGAGTCATGAGAATATATTTGTGAAATTATTTCATGAATATTTGGCACAATTCTGAGAGGATCCGGAAGAGTTTCGGGGTCATCGGAAGGGTTTTGGTGAGTATCGGGTAATACCGGGTATTGCTGATAAATTATATATAGGTGGAAAAAGTTTTCAGAGATGTTAAAATATCAATGGGACTAAAAAGGCCAAGTGGTGGAAGGCAACTTGGTCCAAAAAGGCCCAAGTGAGAAAGTGCCTCCTTCCCTAAGGAAAGAGGCCGAATTGGGGAAGGGGAGGAGTCAGACTCCTCCTCCCCTAGGCTGGCGCACCAAGGGGGTTTCCTTCCCCTTGGTGGCAGCCCTCTGATACGTCCATTTTCCATCATGTTTTCCTACTGTTATTTATGATGTTTTTATGCATAATAATGCTTTTTGGAGTAATTCTAATGCCTTTTCTCTCATAATATGAACGATATGCAAAGAGAGAGAATTCCAGCAGCTGGAAATTTGGACCTGAAAAAGCTACGCCAGGCTACCTGTTCTGCACAACTCCAAATGAGCTGAAACTTTATGGGGATTTTTTATGAAATATATGAGGAATATTGGATCCAATAAGTACCAGAGGAGGCCCACCAGGTGGGCACAACCCACCTGGGCACGCCAAGAAGCCCAGGCGCGCCCTGGTGGGTTGTGCTCCCCTTGGCCCACCTCCGGTGCCCATCATCTGATATATAAGTCATTTTGACCTAGAAAAAATCAGGACAGGACTTTTGGGACAGAGCACCGCCGTCTCGAGGCGGAACTTGGGCAACAGCACTTTTGCCCTCCGGCAGAGCGATTCCGCCAGGGGAACCTCCCTCCCGGAGGGGGAAATCATCATCATCATCATCACCAACAACTCTCCCATCTTGGGGAGGGCAATCTCCATCAACACCATCTCCTCTAAAACCCTAGTTCATCTCGTCTGTTCAATCTTTGTACCGAAACTATAGATTGGTGCTTGTGGATGACTAGTAGTGTTGATTACATCTTGTAGTTGATTACTATATGGTTTATTTGGTGGAAGATTAATAGATTATATGTTCAGATCCATTATGCTATTTAATACCCCTCTAATCTTGATCATGTTTATCACTTGTGAGTAGTTACTTTTGTTCTTGAGGTCACGGGAGAAATCATGTTGCAAGTAATCATGTGAACTTGATATGTGTTCGATATTTTGATAGTATGTTTGTTGTGATTTCCTTAGTGGTGTCATGTGAACGTCAACTACATGACACTTCACCATATTTAGGCCTAAGGGAATGCATTGTGGAGTAGTTATTAGATGATGGGTTGTGAGAGTGACAGAAGCTTAAACCCTAGTTTATGCGATGTTCCATAAGGGACCGATTGGATCCAAAAGTTTAATGCTATGGTTAAAATTTATTCTTAAAAATTTTCTCGTAGTTGCGGATGCTTGTGAGGGGGTTAATCATAAGTAGGGGGTTTGTTCAAGTAAGAACAGCACCTAAGCACTGGTCCACCCACATATCAAATTATCAAAGTAGCGAACACGAATCTAATCAACATGATGAAAGTGACTAGATGAAATTACCGTGTACCCTCAAAAACGCTTTGCTTATTATAAGAGACCGTTTTATCCTGTCTTTTGCCTCAAAAGGATTGGGCTACCTTGCTGCAAATTTGTTACTATTATCATTACTTGCTCGTTACAAAATATCTTGCTATCAAACTACTCTGTTACTTGCAATTTCAGCACTTGCAGACATTACCTTGCTGAAAACCACTTGTCATTTCCTTCTGTTCCTCGTTGGGTTCGAGACACAAAGAGGGGAATTCTGGCAACTGGAAATCTTGACCTGAAAAAGCTACGTCAGGCTACCTATTCTGCACAACTCCAAATGAGCTGAAACTTTACGAGGATGTTTTTATGGAATATGAGGAATATTTGAGCAAATAAGTACCAGAGGGGGGCCACCAGGTGGGCACAACCCACCTGGGCACGCCCTGGTGGGTTGTGCTCCCCTCGGCCCACCTCCGGTGCCCATCTTCTGGTATATAAGTCATTTTGACCTAGAAAAAATTAGGAGAGGACTTTCGAGACGGACCGTCTCGAGGCAGAACTTGGGCAGGAGAACTTTTACCGTTTGGCGGAGCGATTCCACCGGGGGAACTTCCCTCTTGGAGGGGGAAATCATCGTCATCATCATCACCAACAACTCTCCCATCTTGGGGAGGGCAATCTCCATCAATATCTTCAATGGCACCATCTCCTCTCAAACCCTAGTTCATCTCTTGTGTTCAATCTTTGTACCAGAACTATAGATTGGTGCTTGTGGGTGACTAGTAGTGTTGATTACATCTTGTAGTTGATTACTATATGGTTTATTTGGTGGAAGATTATATGTTCAGATCCAATATGCTATTTAGTACCCCTCTGATCTTGAGCATGTTTATCACTTGTGAGTAGTTACTTTTGTTCTTGAGGTCACGGGAGAAATCATGTTGCAAGTAATCATGTGAACTTGATATGTGTTCGATATTTTGATAGTATGTATGTTGTGATTCCCTTAGTGGTGTCATGTGAACGTCGACTACATGACACTTCACCATATTTGGGCCTAAGGGAATGCATTGTGGAGTAGTTATTAGATGATGGGTCGGAGAGTGACAGAAGCTTAAACCCTAGTTTATGCGCTATTCCGTAAGGGACCATTGGATCCAAAAGTTTAATGCTATGGTTAGAATTTATTCTTAATACCTTTCTCGTAGTTGGGGATGCTTGCGAAGGGGTTAATCATAAGTAGGAGGTTTGTTCAAGTAAGAACAGCACCTAAGCACCAGTCCACCCACATATCAAATTATCAAAGTAGCGATCACGGATCGAATCAACATGATGAAAGTGACTAGATGAAATTCCCGTGTACCCTCAAGAACACTTTGCTTATTATAAGAGACCGTTTTGGCATGTCCTTTGCCTCAAAAGGATTGGGCTACCTTGCTACACTTTTGTTACTATGATCATTACTTGCTCGTTGATATGTCTCCAATGTATCTAAAAATTTTGATTGTCCCATGCTGTTATATTATCATTCTTGGATGTTTTATAATCATCTTATAGTCATTCTATATCATTTTTTGGTACTAACCTATTGACATAGTGCCAAGTGCCAGTTGCTGTTTTTTTGTATGTTTTTTACATCGTAGGAAATCAATACCAAGCGGAGTCCAAACACAGCGAAACTTTTTGTGGATTTTTTTTCGACCAGGAGACATCCAGTGGGCCGAAGAAGCACCTGGGGGGTGCTCCGAGGGGAGCACAACCCACCAGGGCACGCCTGGGCCTCCAGGCGCGCCCTGGTGGGTTGTGCCCACCTCGGGTGCCCCCCGGACCGCCTCTTTACTCTATAAATACCCCAATATTCCAGAAACACTAGGGGAGTCGACGAAAATCAATTCCAGCTGCCAAGTTCCAGAAACACCAGATCCAATCTAGACACCATCACGGAGGGGTTCATCATGTCCATTGGTGCCTCTCCGATGATGCGTGAGTAGGTCTTTGTAGACCTTCGGGTCCGTAGTTAGTAGCTAGATGGCTTCCTCTCTCTCGTTTGATTCTCAATACTAAGGATGGCAATGGGTCGGGTTTGGATCGGGTTGAACAATATCAAATCCATATCCATATCCAAGAAGACAGTTTTTGCCCGCCCATGAAAAAATCCACAGGTGAAAAAATGTGTCCATGTCCAAACCCGATGGATATCCATACCCACTGGAAATCCATTGGGTCCTCTCGAGACATATAAATAAGACATAACACAATTTTAACATAACCTCTTCCATTCTTCACCTTGTGGTAGGCTAGGCTTCACTTATGGTAAATCAACATTCACTGACATTCTAACTTCATTTAGTATTTTTCTAATAGATCGGAATGACGAGTCATTTAATAATGAGATAAAAATAAGGGAATGGGCGTTGGAGTATTCTATAGAGGGGATTGAATGTCAACTAATAAAACTTACGACGGGGATTGTGTAATTTCTTTTGCATCTTTTAGATAACAATGTGTAAAATTATAGTGGGACATGTGATTGTGGGGTAGGGATAGTAGATTTTTGCTCATTAAGTCATACTATCAGGTCGGGTTTGGGTATTACCATGGGTACAAGATTATATCCATGCCCTACCCGCAAACAATCGGGTCGGGTTTGGGCGCCACCCATGGACGCAAAAGCATATCCAAACCCTATCCATTCGGGTCGGATATCCATGTCCATGGGTAAAATTGCCATCCTTACTCAATACAATGGTCTCTTGGAGATCCATATGATGTAATTCTTTTGCGGTGTGTTTGTTGGGATACGATGAACTTTGAGTTTATGATCAGATCTATCTCTTTTTATCCATGAAAGTTATTTGAGTCTTCTTTGATCTCTTATATGCATGATTGCTTATAGCTTCGCATTTCTTCTCCAATATTTGGGTTTTGTTTGGCCAACTTGATCTATTTATCTTGCAATGGGAAGAGGTGATTTGTGATGGGTTCGATCTTATGGTTGTAACATCCCAAATTTTCAATTTGGAATGTTATACATTAGATCATCAATGCATATCATATTTTTATTTGCTTCTGGCTTGATCCTAGAAATTCTACGCAACTCAAGGACCCTCGGAGAGAGTTGGGGATTTCATGATTTTCATATTTGAGTTTTCTCAAATTTTGAAAATAGGATCATTTGATTTTATTTATTTTATCTTCAATTATTTCTATTACAAAAATATGAGAGAGGGAATAAAATGACTTTCCCAAAATAAAGAAATATTGAGGATTTAATAATAAAATCAAATAAGATTTTATTTTGGATTTATTTGCTATTTTATTTGAATTTATGAAAAATGCGTGCTTTTTCAAAACTGCATTTAGGCCCCAAATAAATGTTCACCCTGTTCGGCTTGATTTTAGAAGTTGGAGAAAATTTATTTCGGGATTTTTGGAGTCCGTTTAGTATTTCTTTTATTTGTTTTTCTGCGCGTAATTATTTAAAAAAACGAAACCGACTTTGGGCCGTGTTCTGCCAAGACTCCTCCGGCCGGGCCTTTAAATAGCGCCGCCCCGAGCCTGTTTAGCCCAAGCCGCCGCCCCGCACCGGAACCCTAACCCTAGGCCGCCGCCGCCGCTACCGCGCACCACCGCCCCGCCGCCGCCTTGTCGCCCCGCGCCGCAGCCTTCCCGCGCCGCCGCCGCCGCCGGTTTTCCTAGAAAACCGTTCGGTTTTCGCCGGTTTTTCGATCAGTTTTCTTAGATCCATTTTCTAGATAGATCGGTTTTTTCAGTTTAGTTTATTTAGCGAGCGTTCGCTCGTTCATTCGTTTTAATGAACGCGTTCATCGTTTAGTTCCAGATAACGTACGAACGTTCGTTTGTTAATCTGTTCGTCGTTTTTCTTTTTCTCGGATTTTCCGCGATTATTTCTGATCGCGATTTCTGATCTGATTTTCGTTCTAGTATAAATTTTGTCTCGTTTATCGGAATCGGGCGATTCAAGCACTTGGAGTTTCGTCTTGAAACCCTCTTTTCGTTTAACCAACTCAAACAAGTTTTTACCTCTGTAAAATTTGACTTAGATCCAGATTAGTAAATGAATCTTGTTTCTTTCACCGTTTGACTTTCGTTGCTTCGTTCGATTTGATTCTTTTTGCAAACCGGAGTTCTTAAGTTGAACTTTCTGGTTAGATCTCTTATCTGAGTTTTACCCGTGCATTATATGAGTACTTATTGTATGCTTGTTTGTTTGTGATAGAGTACCCGGAGTGCGCCGCTTGCTACTTCGAATCGCTAGGTTTCGCGGATCATCAGCAAGGCAAGTAACACTTTGATCATACCTCCTACTACCCAGTTTTATTGCATTAGATCAATCCTCAAACATTGCATGAATAGGATCTAATTAAATTGTGGGTTGGGAAGTAGATGAGGTAGTACCTATTACCTATTTTATTATCAAACCCTTGGGAGTTACTGCTACGTTGCTTATATTGCCATGCTATGCTAATAGACATGGATTGGGTGAGTGTATCCATGACAGATGTGAGATTGTTAAATTAATGGTTTATTTAAGGTGGCAACTTAAACACACATCTGGGTGGATTGAGGCACCTGGGTATTCCAGCGTTTGCCTGTTTTTTTCTGGACCGCCACATAGGCTCAAAGGGATCATGAGATCATTCATACTAGAAACTTCCGTGTGCAGCCACAAGCTACTATGGGCTCTAGCATAGTTGACTAAGTCGTGCGAACTCTTACAATGGTAGACTAGCAGATGTAGGGGAAAGTAGGTGTAACGGTCTACCCGTTCGTAAGGTGCTGGCACTTCTGAAAGACTATGTCTCGGTCATCCTTTTCTCAAACACCATGTAGTGCGAGAATCCCAACGGAGGAGATCGAGTCTTGTGGGGAAAAGTGCGCAAACCTCTGCAGAGTGTATAAACTAATCATGGTTAGCTGTGTCCCCGGTTATGGACAACTTGAGTATTTAGTACTTGGATTATCATGTGAATCTCATCATGTTGCTCTAATTAATATTGTTGGGTTTTATATATATGATGCTTAATTGGGATTGAGAGGTGTCTACACTCTCAATGTTTAACAACTACCATGATAGTTAAATAAAATTTATTCTATTGCAGTAGGGAAAAATTGGCTTTACGCAAAACTGTAACCATAGAGCTTTCCACCAGCTAAATATGCATGTAGTATAGCCCTATTTTTTCATTACTCTCTATGTGTTACCTTGCCAGCATATTCCATGTCCTGACCCGTTTCGGGCTGCAACGTTCATGTTGCAGACTTTTCAGACGACGAGTAAGGTGCCTTTAAGTCGTGGTTCTATACTCAGTGATGCCGTTGGAGTTGATGGACTCACTTATCTTCCAAGCCTTCTGCTGTTATCATTATTAGATAGCCTTAAGCCATATTTATTGTAATAAGTTCTCTTTTGAGACATTCGATGTACTAAGTGTGTGATTACTACTCTGTTATAAATCCATTCAAGTAATGTGCGTGTCAGCATTACTGATCTAGGGATGACACTGAAGCGCAGAGATCAGACTATTTGAGGTCTGGTCGCTACAAGATGGTATCAGGGCACACGCTGACTGTAGGACACGACCACTAAGCTAAAGCCCTAGATCACTACTCACTCTTCTCATTTCTGACCCCTCATCTTTTCTACTCTTTTAGGATGGCGGATGCAAGGAACAAGTTTACGCAACCGGATGAAGATACACCCTTTGGACGTCACTTGAAGGAAGTCATTAGATACCTGAACATTGGAGTACCAAGCTTCACCGGAACCTACAACGCCACTTTACCTGAAGAGGAGCGCTGGATGATTCAAGTTCAAGTTCCAGGAAGGACGTTCATGCCAGTCACTGAGCCCATAGAGTTTTCCTTTGATGCACCAACCTGGAGTCTAGGAAAGAGCATGGCAGCTCACATCGCCATGGGACGTATTGGAGAAGTTTACCGCAATGATCTCAAGGATACTATCTACCAGATTTGTGGGCGCCGAGATGAGCACTGGGAGATGATTAGCACCAAGAAGGATAGATCAATCGCAGCTTTCATCCAGGAGTTAAACCAGCACATTCGACGTCAGGAGAACCAGATGTGCGCAGACATGATAGATCTGAAGAAGGCAAGGACAAGAATCATGGAACTGGAGGAAGAACTCAAGGCCACACATGAAGATTACATGGAGGAAATCGAAGTATTAGTGGAGAAGAATGAAGACCCGATCAAGAAGATCGGAATATTCATGGGAGACCCTACACCAGTAGAAGAAGACGAAGAACCCAAGGAGATTCACCCGGAAGACTACATCATCATCGACGACACCGACTCAGACCCAGACGATAGCGATGATGACTATGTTGATGAAGCTGGAGCAGATATCATGGAGTCTGCAACCGAAGAATATTTCTAGTAGACCACCCCATCAGTAGTAGTATTCCACCATGTAAATCGAGTAGTCCGAGCACTTTTGCGATAGTTAGACCGATTGTATGCCCTTGTTTGATTGAATGAAGTGAATTGTTTGCAATTGCCTCATGTGCATATGGGTAGTGTTTTCTCTCTAGACCTCTCTCTATTCTTAAATCTCATCTTTTCTAAACCCATCAGATGCCTCCGAGATGTGACCCCGGATTTACCTTCCCACCGGAGCTCACTCAGTTGATCCAGCAGCAGAATACGTTGATGCAGTTGCTAGTCCAGAATCAGAATCAGGGGAACAACAAAAACAATCCACCACCACCACCTGTTGATCACTTAACCTATTTTCTTAGACTGAATCTGCCGGTGTTCTCCAGTAGCACCGAGCCTATAGTAGCAGATGATTGGCTCCGCAAGACAGCAAGGGAGTTGACCACGGCAGGATGCACGGATGCGGAAAAGGTGAAGTTTGCCGCACATCAGTTGGATGGACCCGCAGCATCATGGTGGGAGAATTTCACAGCCACTTACCCTATCGACACTGTCACATGGGACCAGTTTCAGCAGGCTTTCCGTACTGCCCATGTTTCAGCAGGAGCTATGGCCATGAAGAAGCGTGAGTTTCGCAACTTGCGCCAAGGAGGACGGACGGTTGGCCAGTATGTGGATGACTTTAGTAAGTTAGCATGTTATGCCCCAGATGACGTTGCTACGGATGTAGCTAAGCAGGAGAAGTTTCTGGAAGGACTGAATGATGAGTTGAGCATGCAGTTGATGGTAGCAAGCTTCAACAACTACCAGGAGTTGGTAGATCATACTCTTATGATTGAAGGGAAGCAACAGCAAATTGAGAACCGCAAGAGGAAGTATGGACAAGGGAAGTACAATTCTGGAGCGCAGCAGAAGCCGCGTTTTACCCCTAAACCGGGAGGACCTTTTCAGCATACTCATGGAGGAGGAAGTTCGCATAATCATAATGGCCCCAAGAATGGTAATAGGAATGGAGGAAGCAACGGCCAGAACTGTACCAACCCATCAACCCCAGCTAAGAGAGACCTGAGCCAAGTCACTTGCTTTAAGTGCCAGAAGACCGGACATTATGCCAATGAATGTCCTGAATCCCAGAATGGAAATGGCAATGGAAGCTCTGGGAAGAAGCCGAACCCTTTCAATAGGGGACAGGTGAACCACGTTAACGTGGAGGAGGTTGAAGAGCAGCCGGATGCAGTAATCGGTAAGTTTTTGGTTAAGTCTTTTACTGCAATCGTTCTTTTTGATACTGGTGCATCGCATTCATACATATCACAGGGATTTGTGGATAAGTATGACCTGCCCACCAAGGTTCTTAGAACACCTATGCTAGTAAGCTCACCAGGAGCGGAGTATATGGCCAGCCGAGGGTGTTTTCAAGTGCCATTGAGTTTAGGTAGGCATGTGTTTCCCTCGGATTTGATCATTTTGGAATCACAAGGTTTGGATGTAATTCTGGGTATGGATTGGCTGTCGATGTATGGAGGAAACATCGATGGCGCTAGTAAGCCGATTTTGCTTACCACCCCAGAAGGAAGAAGGATCAAGTATGTATCCCGACATGTGCCTAAGAGGACTCAAGTAAATTCCCTAACAGGAGTTGTACAGGAGGAAGTACTGGTAGTAAAGGATTTTCCTGATGTATTTCCAGAGGAGTTGCCAGGCATGCCACCGGATAGAGACATTGAGTTTTTGATTGAGCTTTTGCCAGGCACAGGGCCAATATCTAAGAGACCATACAGGATGCCCGCAAAGGATTTGGAGGAGATTAAGAAGCAGATTAAGGAGTTACTGGATAAAGGCTATATTCGCCCAAGTTCTTAGCCTTGGGGATCGCCAATACTTCTAGTGGAGAAAAAGGATGGATCGTTAAGGATGGTTGTTGATTATCGAGGATTGAATGAAGTGACAATCAAGAACAAGTACCCACTACCGATGATCAATGATCTGTTTGATCGATTGCAAGGAGCCAAGGTATTTTCCAAGATCGATCTGCGATCAGGATACCATCAATTGAAGATTCGAGAACAGGATATACCTAAGACGGCTTTTACCACTAGGTATGGGCTGTACGAGTCTACCGTTATGCCATTTGGTCTGACTAACGCACCTGTCTATTTTATGAACATGATGAACAAAGTGTTTATGGAGTTTTTGGATAAGTTCGTCGTAGTGTTCATTTGATGATATTCTGGTTTACTTGAAGAATGAAGAGGAGCATAAGGAGCATTTGCGTTTGGTACTTGGGAAGCTCAGGGAACATCAGTTATATGCCAAGTTTAGCAAATGTGAGTTTTGGTTGAAGGAAGTTGGATTCCTCGGACACATTATATCCGGAGAAGGTATAGCAGTAGATACCACCAAGGTTGACACTGTGACAAATTGGGAAGCCCCAACAATAGTTGGAGAAATCCGGAGTTTTCTGAGACTTGCAGGATACTACCGGAAATTCATTGAAAATTTCTCGAAGATTGCGAAGCCTATGACGGAGTTGTTAAAAAATGATACCAAGTCCATATGGACTGAGGAATGTGAGGCCAGTTTCCAAGAGTTGAAGAAACATTTGGTTACATCACCAGTGTTGATTTTGCCGGATCAGAACAAGGATTATGAGGTGTATTGCGACGCTTCACGTCGAGGACTTGGAGTAGTGCTTATGCAGGAGGGAAGAGTTGTTTCATATGCCTCACGACAGCTTAAACCTCATGAGTTGAATTATGCCACGCATGATTTGGAGTTAGCAGCCGTAGTGCATGCATTAAAGACTTGTAGACATTTTTTCATTGGAAACCATTGTGAAGTGTACACGGATCACAAGAGTTTGAAGTACATTTTCACACAGAAGGAGCTTAATCTCAGGCAAAGGAGATGGTTGGAGCTCATCAAGGATTATGATATGAGATTGCATTATCATCCCGGAAAGGCTAACGTAGTAGCTGACGCATTGAGCCGTAAGAGCCATGTCAAGACACTAATGTCGGGGGAATTACCGAAGGAGTTAGCCGAGGATCTTCATGAGCTATGCTTGGAGATAGTTCCGAGAGGCTATGTAGCAGCATTGGAGATTCAGTCTACTTTGATGGATAGGATCAGAGAAGCTCAAAAGACTGACAAGGAGGTTGCCTCTATAAAGGAGAAGATGGGCAAAGGAAAATTTAAAGGATTTGTGAGGATGAGCACGATACCCTATGGTTTGAAGATCGTGTTTATGTGCCCAATGACCCGGAGATCAGGAAGTTAATTCTGCAAGAGGCCCATGATTCACCATATTCGATTCACCCGGGAAATACCAAGATGTATTTGGATTTGAAGGATACTTTCTGGTGGACCGGAATGAAGAAGGATATTGCGGAGTATGTAGCAATTTGTGATGTATGTCAGAGAGTAAAGGCAGAGCATCAGAAGCCAGCAGGATTGTTACAGGCTTTGCCAATACCCGAATGGAAGTGGGATAAGCTAGGCATGGATTTTATTATGGGATTGCCCAGAACTTGTTCAGGCTATGACTCGATTTGGGTTGTAGTCGATCGTTTGACAAAGGTAGCTCATTTCATCCCAGTGAAGACTACCTACACCAGTGCTAAGTTGGCAAAGATATACATGACCAGGATAGTATGTCTGCATGGAGTTCCAAGGAATATTGTATCAGATAGAGGAACCCAGTTTACCTCAAAGTTCTGGAATCGGTTGCACGAAACTTTGGGTACCAGGCTAGAGTTCAGTACATCTTTTCATCCGTAGACAGATGGACAGACCGAGAGAGTCAATCAGATTTTCGAGGATATGTTGAGAGCTTGCGCGCTAGATTACGGATCTAGTTGGGACGACAATTTGCCATATGCAGAGTTTTCTTACAACAAAAGTTATCAATCCAGTTTGAAGATGGCCCCTTTCGAAGCCTTGTATGGAAGGAGGTGCAGGACCCCATTGTCGTGGGATGAAGTTGGAGACCGCCAGTTGTTTGGACCAGATTTAATTAAGGAGTCTGAACAGAAGGTGAGATTGATTCGCAATAGGCTCAAGGTAGCCCAGTCTAGGCAGAAGAGCTACGCAGATTCTAAACGCAAGGCGACAGTTTACGAAGTCGGAGACCGGGTTTATCTTCGAGTATCTCCACTTCGAGGAGTTAAGCGCTTTGGAGTTAAGGGAAAGTTAGTGCCATGTTTTGTAGGACCATACCAGGTTTTGGAGCGTATGGGAGAAGTAGCCTACAAGTCGGAATTGCCCGAAGGATTGTCAGGAGTTCACGATGTATTCCATGTTTCCCAGTTGAAGAAGTGTCACGCAGAGATGGCTGATATACCGCTGAGAGATACAGTGCCGCTGGAAGCGATTCAGTTGGACAGTGATTTGACCTATGAGGAGAAACTAGTCAAGATTCTTGAGTATGCCAGCCGAGTCACCCGCAACAAGGTTATCAAGTTTTGCAAAGTTCAGTGGAGCCACCACACAGAGGATGAAGCCACCTGGGAACGAGAGGAAGATTTGCTGAAGGACCACCCTCACCTATTTTCAAGTCAACCCGAATCTCGAGGGCGAGATTCATCTTAAGGGGGGTAGGTTTGTAACATCCCAAATTTTCAATTTGGTATGTTATACATTAGATCATCAATGCATATCATATTTTTATTTGCTTCTGGCTTCATCCTAGAAATTCTACGCAACTCAAGGACCCTCAGAGAGAGTTGGGGATTTCATGATTTTCATATTTGAGTTTTCTCAATTTTTGAAAATAGGATCATTTGATTTTATTTATTTTATCTTCAATTATTTCTATTACAAAAATATGAGAGACGGAATAAAATGACTTTCCCAAAATAAACAAATATTGAGGATTTAATAATAAAATCAAATACGATTTTATTTTGGATTTATTTGCTATTTTATTTGAATTTAGGAAAAATACGTGTTTTCTCAAAATTGCATTTAGGCCCCAAATAAATGTTCATCTTGTTCGGCTTGATTTTAGAAGCCGGAGAAAATTTATTTCGGGATATTTGGAGTCTGTTTAGTATTTCTTTTATTTGTTTTTCTGCGTGTAATTATTAAAAAATGAAACCGACTTTGGGTCGTGTTCGGCCAGGACTCCTCCGGACGGGCCTTTAAATAGCGCCGCCCCGAGCCCGTTTAGCCCAAGCCGCCGCCCCGCACCGGAACCCTAACCCTAGGCCGCCGCCGCCGCTGCCGAGCGCCACCACCCCGCCGCGCCGCCGCCGCCGCCATCCGCCGACGCCGGAGCCCCACCGCCGCCGCCGCCGAGGTTGACCCTCCGCCGCCGCCGATTTTCCTAGAAAACCGTTCGGTTTTTGCCGGTTTTTCGATCAGTTTTTTTAGATCCATTTTTTAGATAGATTGGTTTTTTTCAGTTTAGTTTATTTAGCGAGCGTTCGCTCGTTCGTTCGTTTTAACGAACGCGTTCATCGTTTAGTTCCAGATAACGAACGAACGTTCGTTTGTTAATCTGTTCGTCGTTTTTCTTTTTCTCGGATTTTCCGTGATTATTTCTGATCGCGATTTCTGATCTGATTTTCGTTCTAGTATAACTTTTGTCTCGTTTATCGGAATCGGGCGATTCAAGCACTTGGAGTTTCGTCTTGAAACCCTCTTTCCGTTTAACCAACTCAAACAAGTTTTTACCTCTGTAAAATTTGACTTAGATCCAGATTAGTAAACGAAGCTTGTTTCTTTCGCCGTTTGACTTTCATTGCTTCATTCGATTTGATTCTTTTTGCAAACCGGAGTTCTTAAGTTGAACTTTCTGGTTAGATCTCTTATCTGAGTTTTACCCGTGCATTATATGAGTACTTATTGTATGCTTGTTTTTTTGCGATAGAGTACCCGGAGTGCGCCGCTTGCTACTTCGAATCGCTAGGTTTCGCGGATCATCAGCAAGGCAAGTAACACTTTGATCATACCTCCTACTACCCAGTTTTATTGCATTAGATCAATCCTCAAACATTGCATGAATAGGATCTAATTAAATTGTGGGTTGGGAAGTAGATGAGGTAGTACCTATTACCTGTTTTATTATCAAACCCTTGGGAGTTATTGCTACGTTGCTTATATTGCCATGCTATGCTAATAGACGTGGATTGGGTGAGTGTATCCATGACAGATGTGAGATTGTTAAATTAATGGTTTATTTAAGGTGGCAACTTAAACACACATCTGGGTGGATTGAAGCACCTGGGTATTCCAGCGTTTGCCTGTTTTTTTCTGGACCGCCACATAGGCTCAAAGGGATCATGAGATCATTCATACTAGAAACTTCCGTGTGCAGCCACAAGCTACTATGGGCTCTAGCATAGTTGATTAAGTCGTGCGAACTCTTACAGTGGTAGACTAGCAGATGTAAGGGAAAGTAGGTGTAACGGTCTACCTGTTCGTAAGGTGCTAGCACTTCTGAAAGACTATGTCTCGGTCATCCGTTTCTCAAACACCATGTAGTGCGAGAATCCCAATGGAGGAGATCGAGTCTTGTGGGGAAAAGTGCGCAAACCATTGCAGAGTGTATAAACTAATCATGGTTAGCCGTGTCCCCGATTATGGACAACTTGAGTATCTAGTACTTGGATTATCATGTGAATCTCATCATGTTAATCTAATTAATATTGTTGGGTTTTATATATATGATGCTTAATTGGGATTGAGAGGGTGTCTACACTCTCAATGTTTAACAACTACCATGATAGTTAAATAAAATTTATTCCTTTGCAGTAGGGAAAAATTGTCTTTACGCAAAACTGTAACCATAGAGCTTTCCACCAGCCAAATATGCATGTAGTATAGCCCTATTCTTTCATTGCTCTCTACGTGTTACCTTGCCAGCATATTCCATGTGCTGACCCGTTTCGGGCTGCAACGTTCATGTTGCAGACTTTTCAGACGACGAGTAAGGTGCCTTTAGGTCGTGGTTCTATACTCAGTGATGCCGTTGGAGTTGATGGACGCACTTATCTTCCAAGCCTTCCGCTGTTATCGTTATTAGATGGCCTTAAGCCATATTTATTGTAATAAGTTCTCTTTTGAGACATTCGATGTACTAAGTGTGTGATTGCTACTCTGTTATAAATCCACTCAAGTACTGTGCGTGTTAGCATTACTGATCCAGGGATGACACTGAAGCGCAGAGATCAGACTGTTTGAGGTCTGGTCCCTACAATGGTGCTTGATCCCTGTGACAGAAGGGGGACCGACACGTATGTATCGTTGCTATAAGGATAACAAGATGGGGTCTATTTCTACATAAATAGATCTTGTCTACATCATGTCATTGTTCTTATTGCATTACTCCGTTTCTCCATGAACTTAATACAGTAGATGCATGCTGGATAGCGGTCGATGTGTGGAGTAATAGTAGTAGATGCAGGCAGGAGTCGGTCTACTAATCTTGGACATGATGCCTATATAATTATCATTGCCTAGATATCGTCATGATTATTTGAAGTTCTATCAATTGCCCAACAGTAATTTGTTCACCCACCGTTTGCTATTTTCTCAAGAGAAGCCACTAGTGAAAACTACGGCCCCCGGTTCTCTTCCTTAATATATTTGCCTTTGCGATATATTTTCCTTTGCTTTTATTTTTCAGATCTATTAAGCCAAAAATACAAAAATACCTTGCTGCAATTTAATTTATTTAGCGTTTGATCTATCAACTTATTACAACTCTCTCATGTCTGTTTGCCAATTTCTGGCGCCGTTACCCGAAAAGGATTGACAACCCCTTTAATACGTCGGGTTGCAATGTTATCTGTATGCAGGTGTTGTTTACGTAGTGTTGCTTGGTTCTCCTACTGGTTCGATAACCTTGGTCTCATCACTGAGGGAAATACCTATCGTCGATGTGCTGCATCATCCCTTCCTCTTTGGGGAAATACCGACGTAGTCCTAGCAGACATCACTCGTTACAAAATATCTTGCTATCAAACTACTCTGTTACTTACAATTTCAGCACTTGCAGACATTACCTTGCTGAAAACCACTTGTCATTTCCTTCTGCTCCTCGTTGGGTTCGACACTCTTACTTATCGAAAAGAGCTACAATTGATCCCATATACTTGTGGGTCATCACCCTCCCACTCCCTCCAACCTATATATACATGAGTATTTTGCTCTTTTGAAGATACAAGTTTCGGAGCCTCCTCTAGTTATTCTCGTTCTTCTTCTAGTTGGTTCTAGTTGACTAATTAGAGCTTGGCTAATCCTCTTGTCCTCATAATTAGAAGCCCTATGTGGTTCTAATATCATTCCTCTAATTCTCCGACGACGATTAGTTCTGGATGACGAAGCATGATACGTCCATTTTGCATCATGTTTTCATGTTGATATTTATTGCACTATGGGTTGTTATTACACTATAAGATACAACTCTTATGTTTTCCCTCTCTTATTTTACAAGGTTTACATGAAGAGGGGGAATGCCTGCAGTTGAAATTCTGGACCGGAAAGGAGAAAATCTGAGATATCTATTCCGCACAACTCCAAATGTACTGAAACTTTACGGAGAATTGTTTTGGAATATATAAAAAATATTGGGGAAAGAAACAAAAGAAGGGCACCCACCAGGTGGCCACAAGCCTGGGGCGCGCCCTACCCCCCCCCCCCCAGGGTGCGCCTCTCGAGCTTATGGGCCCCCTGGCCAGCCCCTGGTGTCCATCTTCTGCTATATGAAGGGTTTTAACCTAGGAAAATCGTAGGAAGCTTTCGGGACGAAGCGCCGTTGTCTCAAGGCGGAACTTGGGTAGAAGCAATCCAGGTCTCCGGCGGAGCGATTCCGTCGAGGAAACTTCCCTCTGAGAGGGGGAATCGAAGCCATCGTCATCACCAACGATCCTCTCATTGTGGGAGGACCAATCTTCATCAAAATCTTCACCAACATCATCTCATCTCAAACCCTAGTTCATCTCTTGTATTCAATATTTGTCTCAAAACCTCAGATTGGTACCTGTGGGTTGCTAGTAGTGTTGATTACTCCTTGTAGTTGATGCTAGTCGGTTTATTTGGTGGAATATTATATGTTTATATCCTTAATGATATTCAATAACCCTATGATCATGAACATGAACATGCTTTGTGAGTAGTTACTTTTGTTCCTAAGGACATGGGAGAAGTCTTGTTATAAGTAATCGTGTGAATTTGGTATTCGTTTGATATTTTGATGAGATGTATGTTGTCTTTCCTCTATTGGTGTTATGTGAACGTTGACTACATGACACTTCACCATGACTAGGGGAAGTCATTAGGAAGTAGCAAGTAGATGATGGGTTGCCAGAGTGACAAAAGCTTAAACCCTAGTTTATGAGTTGCTTCGTAAGGGGCTGATTTGGATCCACATGTTTAATGTTATGGTTAGATTTATCTTAATTCTTCTTTCGTAGTTGCGGATGCTTGCGAGAGGGGTTAATCATAAGTGGGAGGCTTGTCCAAGTAAGGACAACACCCAAGCACCAGTCCACCCACATATGAAATTATCAAAGTAGCGAACGAGAATCATATGAGCATGATGAAAACTAACTTGATGATAATTCCCATGTGTCCTCGGGGGCGCTTTGCCTTATATAAGAGTTTTTCCAGGCTTATCCTTTTCTACAAAAAGGATTGGTCCACCTTTCTACACCTTTGTTACACTTGTTACTTGTTACCCTTACGAATTACCTTGTTATCAAACTATTTGTTATCGATAATTTCAATGCTTGCAGAGAATACCTTGCTGAAAACCGCTTGTTATTTCCTTCTGCTCCTCGTTGGGTTCGACACTCTTACTTATCAAAAGGACTACAATTGATCCCCTATACTTGTGGGTCATCAAAGCGCCACCGGATCGTGAAGGCGGCACGCTTGCGGCCAAGTAGAGAGGTCGTGCTTTCGGTCTTCGATTCGAGGGACTGTTCATGGGCGGTACGAGGGATTGTTCATCGACAGTTCGAGGGACTCCAAGTACGATCTACACCGACACATTCTTCTTCCGCTACAACTCGGTGATGGTAACGATCGTGATCCGAACCTGTTATGCATCTTCATATTGACCTTGAGTGATAGTAGGTGCGATTTTTTTGTTTTCTACTATGTTTCCCAACAGTTATTAATTATGGGCGGTGGACAGACGAACTGGTGGCGCTGGCTCGTCGTTCCTCGACAACTGCACATATGTTTAATGTAGGCGAGCGGATGAATGGGCTATCGTTTGAACGCGGGGCAGCCGCATGCACCGGGAAGCGGTGAGGGTGGCCCTCTCGGCTGACACGCCGATTCAATCCTGGAGTGTTGTGAGAGGTCGCGTAGCTCTGAGCTAGCATGAATGTGGCATGGTGCTATGAAGCGGCGTTGACCAGAATGCGCGCGGGCGCGGGAGAGAGGATTCAGTGGGCCAGTGCAGTCAGAAACGGGCGTGACAGCATTCCAGACACCCCCAAAGGTGTGCAGAAAAAAGTATGTTCAGACCGGTTGGCGTACCGAAACAAGACCACGTTAGATTGCAAAATATATCCAGACCATGCAATCTAGACGGTTGTGGATGGTTTGAGGGTTGGTTGCCCTAAGGCCAACTCCAATGCACAACCCCAAATGGTCTGGCCCTGTCCGTTTGGGGGTAAACGGACAGAAAACGCGGCCCAACGCGCGGGAGCAAATAGACAAACGGCCGGTTTTTGTCCGATTTCGACGCATTCCCAGCCCAAATTTGGACCGCGCTTGCGTAGAAACGGACAGTGCACGGACAGGCGAGAAGCACGCCCTTTGTCCTCCCCTGGCCCGCCCGCTGGGGACACAATGCGCCCACTTCCCTCCCTTTCCAAAAAATCTCCCGCGCCCTCCGCCCCCATCCCTCCTCCATGGCCGACGATCTGAAGAAACCCAGCCACCCGACCACCACCACGCGCCCCACGACGAAGAAGAAGGGCCCGAAAGGCCCGAAGAAGCCACAGTTGGAGCTCACGCCTACGGAGCTCACGCGGCTCGACCATGAATCGGTCAAGAGGAGGGTCCGGCGGAGAAAAAACCCGCTACCGACTTCGCCACCGAGAGCTAGATGGAGATGGGCAAGATCCCAAGACCGATGCCGAGAAAAAAGGATTTATTTTTTGGACAAGAGTTCATAAAACCTTTCATGAACGGAGGAAGTTTGCGCCCTACAAGTTTGTGAGCAACCGTGGCATCAATTCAATTCAAAAGAGATGGGGGTTCATTCAACAAGAATGCAACAAGTATTGTGCCGCACTTGAGAGAGTTGAAGCGCGTCCCGTGAGTGGCCTAGGGGCGTGGGTGACTTGGTATGATCTTTCCTTTTTGATTGCTACGACATGTTTATGTTTGTTGTATCTTGTGCTCTTAGCTATTACAGTTGTGGCCATCTCTTTGATTGTTAAGCATTCCAATTTTTGGAAACATTCAAGGTCTGGCATAAGAACAAGCCATTCACTCTCACACATTGTTGGTCGCTCATCAAAGATTGCCCCAAATTCAAAGGTCAATATGCCGCTCTAAAGAAGAAAGGAAGGAAGACGGTCGTGGATGCCGATGGAGATGTGGTGAAGAGGCCGTGGGGCAAGACCAACTCGAAGATTGACCAGAAGCGTGATGTGGCGTCTTTCGCGTTGCAATCAACTTTGCAAGGCATGATGACACAAAAGGATGTGAGGGACGAGAGGAGGCGCCTAGGAAAGGAGGAGCAAATGAAGATACATTTGGGTCTCCAAACGAAGAAGCTCGAAGAAGAGAAAGCTCGACATGGAGGAGGCCGCCAAGATGCGAAAGCTCGACAATGAGGAGGCCGCCCAAGCGAAGAAGCTCGCGGCCACCAATGCCAACACTAAAGCAAAAGAGGTGATGCTAATAATCCTGAGCGTGGACTTGACCAACATGTCACCAAAGAGAAGAAGTTGGTTTGAGAGCCGGCAAAAGTAGATGTTCAACTGAGATGGCATGAATTAGGGCGGGCTCGGCCGTGGACTATGTCTGTTCTTTTTGAAGGCTAGCAAGTGTGCCGGCCGATGGATGTGTTGGCAGCGAGAAAACTTGGGGGTGCATTTTCAAGGCCGTAGCTCATACTATTTCTTTGGTACAGTAGATCGCGAGTAGTTTCTAGGCGTTGCACTAGTGGTTGCTTCATTTTGTAGTGCAACCACTAGTGCAGCGCCTGAGAGCTAGGCGCCACACTATACAGTGCAGCGCCTAGCTCTCAGGCTCTGCACAATGACTTAGCAATTTTTAGGCAGGCAGTCTGGGGTGCAACCCTAGCCAGGCGTGTAGCGTCTATCTGTGAGGCGTTGCACAGTATAGAGTGGCGGTTTCGTGTCAGGCGTCACACAAAAAGTCAGCCGCGTGAAATAGTTTCACGGGCAGTTCATTCTATAATTTGATTTTGTCCATAGGTCAAATTTGATTTTATCCATAGATTAAATTTGTCAAATTTGCCGCGAGCTACAGTTGTACTCCGCCCTGCCCGTGAGCTAGACGCCTCGACCTCTGTCTTCGCCCTCCATTTTACGGTACTCGATACAACCTGGCCCTTGTACAGGTAGTAGTAACTGTCTGCAGTCTGCAGCACGCGTTGCTTCTGCCGGTAGGCAAACCGTAGGTAGGCAGCGGAAGCCAGTACGGCTACGGCAGGTAGAAAAGAAAAGAGTGGGCTATGGCTTTGCAGCGGGTCTCGTTTTGCTCTGCGCCCCTGCTGCGTGCGCGCCGATCGGCCTCCGCTGGACAAATTTTCTGCTTTAACCTTTTGTGCAAACAAATTCCAGAATTGACCTCGCTTGTAAAAAAAGTTCGAATCTGATTTTTTTTATCACGTCAACATCCTTGATGTTTGGCTTACACGGGAGACGCCATGGTCCATGGCGTCTGGACCTGGCCTACATGAGCTTAGTTGGCGTTGACGTGGCAAGACGAAACGCCATGCTCCTTGGCCTTTGGAGGAAACGCCATAGGTCTTGGCGTTTGGTCGTTGGGCGCTCAGATTTGACTAGCTGCCATCGCTGCATGCATGTACGTCGTCTGCCTCACTGCCTGCCGTAGCATACTTAGGTGAGTGCACGCATGGGTAAGTAGGTCGTTATGTGGCGGAGCACGTTGATTATCACCGATGAGCCGTGACAGTGTCCCTAGTTCTTTCATGATCTGCTTTATGTTAAGAAAATTAGCTGACCCACGAATGGTAAAATCGATATATACTCCACCATAAGTGCTACTAGATAGATTCCTTAACCAAGTCTTGGGTATCATCATTACGCTCTTGTATGCAACTGTACTACAATGTTAGAACATCTGTAGCCGGACATATCAAACCATCCCTTATACGCCCGCGGAAGTGTCCGGTCAATGACCGGATAGGAAAGAGAAGAAAAACACGACCCAACCACACCCATCGTATCATTCCTATACGCCCGGGCTGTCTGCGAACGCTCATATCCATCTCAAACATGGGGAGGATATGAGGGCTCGCGGATGCGCCCGGGCATTCCGCAACGTAGGACGCGGCCCCACCACGGACCATCTTTTTTCTTTCTTTATTCAGTCTTTTATTTCTCTCTCTTCATCTCCATCAATCATGTGCAAGTGTTCGGATATACGAGGAAAAAAATGAGTGTGGTTGCGCAGACGGATAAATAGAGGCTCAAAACGGACACACCTGGCCACTGACCGGCTGCGTCTGCGGGCGTTTAAGGGGTCATATTTGCTATGTCTGGCTGTAGTGCTCTTAGCATTCTTGCACCGTAGTTCCCTTTCAGAGTACGGAGTACATAGCATCAAAATCACTGAGATGTTCCTCTTTGATTCTGAATCGAGTGAAATGCATAAAACCAACACAGTCATGTCCGTAAATGCAGAAAACCATCACAATCGTGTCCGTAAATGCAATAAACCACCATTTTATAAATTATAACAAAACGCACAACACGTAGCTCTTGACAGTGAAAAAAAATACTGACCAAAATTTGAATCTCATTTTGACGTGGCAAATCATACGTGTGACAAAGGGATATACAACGCTGACAAACATCTTCTTCGGTGTGGATCACCATTACGGCCTCCTCTGATGTGTGTGGTGGTTGGTGGGGGTGATTAGTGTAGGCTTTGGAGCGATAGATGATGCGTTGGGTCTTCATTTTATTCCGGAGTAGTTCACCCTTGGTCATATAGGCGTGCAGTGGTTGGGTCCAGTCTTGGGTGTGGATCACCAATACTGTCATTGACCCACCGACCGGAGTTGGTTCTTCGGGAAGTTGCGTCTGCATTGAAACGGCGGCTGACGAGAGGTTGCGTCGATCAGAGCCGAGTTATGCATATGCATGCATGCATGCTACGTGCGCTTTGTCCTCCTGCGCGAGCGTGTTGCATGCATGACCTTCAGCTTCAGGGGTCATTTAGTAAAAAAAAAAAAAGAGTCCTGCGCGAGCTTGTTGCGACCATCGACGAGCAAGCCTACAGACAGAGGTGCACTCCATCAAGGGAATATCTCACAGCGCGCGCACACAGACACACTGCTATACTGGGCAATGCTACAGTACATATATGTGACCTATGCATGGAGTAGAAAGTAGACTAGCACGTAGTATCTCTGTTGGCACTGGATTGGGATGCGAAGCAGCGTGCAGATCTTTCTAGGGGCTTGTAGAAATGTAGCGTCCACATTTGTACAAGAAGAAAACAAGCCCACTCAAAACAAAAGAAAGAAAAAGGAAACAAGCCTGTCACTCTGCAACCCAATAATAAAGGAGGAGCTGTCACCCGCGTGTAAAGACCGTGGAGCAAACCGAAGACACTGCTGTTTATTCTGCCGAGGTAGGATTCGCGATCAGCGTATCCGCAGAGAACTAAAGTTTGCGGTAAATGGGGATGATACAAACATAGTACAAGCGCACCGCACACGGCAAGAGTCTGGACTTTGGCTTTATGTTTCAGTTTTACTATTTTTCAGACGTCTGTTTATAAATTCGGCTCAGGTCGTTTTTCTATCCGTTGGATCCACACAAATCTCTGTGCGTTGGTTTGTCCTCAGTCTCGGCGTACCGGGTCATCCTGTCGCAGTTTTCCATTCAGTCCGTGGGGGGCGGCTACTTTTGTCTTGGCTGAGGAGGGGATTGACGGAGGAGGGGCGGAGACGGCGGAGGGAAGGTGGGGCTCCTCGCCGGTGATTAGCAGCAGGTCGTCCAGGCGGAGATGGCGCGCGGCGGGTCCCCAGCAAAGAGCGCTTGATTGCGGGAGGCGTATTTCACAGGGATGACCACAGGTACAGGAGATGTTGGTCTGGAGGGAGCTCGGGGAGCTCTCCCGTCGTGCTCGCCACCAGCGCCCGTCGATGGGGGAGGTAGTAGTCGCCGCGGTGGGAAGCAAGGTACTTTTCCCCCTGTCTCCCTGCTGTTATCGCTCTGCCCAATTTGTCCGTGTGTTGCTCGATGTGATATGCCTCTCCGCGCGTTCGATTCAGTTCGTCATGGTCGTCGCAGGTGTCACTCAGTTAGTTGGTTGTTTGGCCAGGAATGTTTGTGATAGCTTAGTTCATCAGGAACGCTCCTGAAATTTTAATCTGTAGTTGATTCACTTATTTATCACAATAATTCATCAGTTTTGTAAATGCTCAGTGCTCTCAGCTCTTATGTTGCTCACTCTTCAAGCTTACATCATTCTTTAGTCATTCAGTCCTGAGATTTTAGTTATATATCAGTCTTCAGACAGTTTTGTTTTTTCAGTCATTAGTGTACTTCTTCATAGTTGTTCAGTGTTGGGTCTTTTCTTTATTTTCAGTCTTTTAGCTTTCATTTCTTCATTTTTTTCAATCACTCTGAAATGCAGCTTCCAAAATCTTTGGCTCTCATTTCATTAATGTTCCATTTAGTTGAATAGTGTGTCTTCTCTCTTCACTTTCAGTATTTCAGTTTTAGTAATTGTTCAGATCGTCGCCACATCTTCTGCTAGTCTAAATTCTGTATCATGCCCATTAGTATCAGTCAATGTTCACAGAGTTGACTCATCGGTCAATGTTCAGAGAGCATGCATCATTGTTCAGTTGTTCACTCAATCATGTGTTATTATTATCAGTATCTCCAGTTCACTCTAGTGTTTCTTCAGTCTATTTTTTTGCTGTCTCCAGTCTCTCTTTTTTCCGAAAACTGATCGCTGGAAGTTCATCTTAGCTGCATCAAGGACCAAGTGTAGTATCTGCAACCAAGTTCAGGATTCAATATTTGGACCCCAAGTATTCAGTTTCAGTTTTAAGTTTTAGCAGTGTAGTATTTGTACCCGAGTTCTTCAGGTCTCAGTTTCTTTAACAAAGAGCGGCGTCAGTTTCAGGTTCCAGAAGGTGTCATTTTTTCAGTCTGCAGAAGGTGTCATTTTCAGGTTTCAGTATGTCTATTTTTCTGTTTTTCATTTTAGTTATGGACACTTAATTAGGGTGTCACATAGGCAGCACCCATGCTATTCATTCCTGAAAGAATAACAACACCGATGTATCTTTTTCAGAACTCATGTGTGTGGCTAGCAGCCAGTTTGAACCTACTCCCTCTTTAAAGAAATATAAGAGTGTTAGCATTTCTTTACAGAGGGAGTATTAATTAAGCTATCAGTTTATTATTTTTCAGTTCGTGTTTTATAATTGTTTTCTTAGTATATTTGGTGCATGATCAATTATCAGAATTGTTAATTCACTCAGGTTTCATCCTGCTGGGTTCAGGTCAGGTGCATTGTTGATGTTTATTTTCTAAGACTTGTCAATTTAAATTTAGCCTTTTTTCAGTCTTCTGCAGGAAGGTGATCACATTTTTTCTTTGAGTTCTTCTCAAGTAGAATAGCAAGGACACAAGTAAGCCTTATCTAACTCTAGTACAAATTCTTTTTTATGTATAAACTTATTTATGCATATGACTAGTTTTTGCAAGCAGAATCATTTTTTTGTTTTTCAATCGAGCTAAATTTTGTTGGCCTTTGTTTTCTCCCTGCAGTGTGTGTCTCACACATAGGCACACGGGGGTGTTGAGAGAATGCAACATGTAGGAAAAATGGAAATCTCAGGGAAGGGAGGACATTTTCTCTCTCTTCAGTTTAAGTCATTGTTCATTCGTCAGTGTTGTTGTCAGTGCTTATTTCATCAGTCCTCAGTTTTTCTTTGGATCGGCTTTTAGCGCTTCAGTATTCAGCCTCATTATTTATTATTTCAGTCCATCATATAGTGTTTACGTTTCAGTATATGTCATCTTTATTTCAATATAATCCATTGTTCCTCTCAGTCTTATTCTTAGTCTCAAAACTCAAAGTCTCAGTTTTCCTCACATGAGGATTTCATTCTTCAGTTTCAGTAGTTTCATTGTTAAGTGACATTTTATTCAGTTTCGTCGGTATTTTCAGTGTTAGGTGTCTTTTTTTTCAGTTTTGTCGGTAGTTAGGTGTCATTTTCATTGTTAGGTGTCATTTTCTTCAGTTTTCCAGTTTTCAGTGTGTCATTTGTCAGTATTCAGTTTTGTCCGAGTTTTCAGTCATGTGGTTGATTTACTCATTTTCTTCAGTTAGTCATTTCATTATCTTCTTTCGTCCTGAGTTTTCATTTTACCTCTTCGTTCATTCATATTCAGTCAGAGTCCTTGTTTTGTGTTTTTCGTCATGAGTCTTCTTTTAGTTCAAATTATTATTTTCCAGTCACTTCTCAGTCTTGTGTTTCATTTATCAGTGTCTCATTTCACTTGTGATCCAAATTTTCTTTGTGTGCTAATTGTCGTCAGTCTCGAGACATTGTAATGATAGAATTTGTCCTTAATTTTTTGTTTTCCACTCTTACTCGTTCCTTTTAGTTAACTTTGTCTTTCATCCCTTAGTCTTCAGTTATCGTTCTCGTTGTATATTTAATTATTCTTCAGTTCCATCCATGTTCATTATCTTGATATGGATCATTCTTTTGCTGTTAGATAACTAATCTTTAGTGCAAACCCTTCAGTCCCTTTTTAGTCATTGTTTGTCTTGGTAAAGTAAAAAATGGCATGATCAGATTTGTCTATGAACTTAGTTTGTCCTCAGTCATCTTCATTGTAACTTTTGTTTTTGTTAAAGATTTGATTTGGCATCATTTTTTTGTCTATGACCTCAGTTTTGTTATCTTCATCATTCTATCTACACAACTTGCTCATTTTTACTTCATCCTGCTTTTTGGTTAGTTTCAAAAGTGATATTAGCTGCCAAGTAGTCATCATGTAGATGCCCTTTTAAGGTAGCCTCCAACTTGAGGACCACCCCGACGGCAAGCATGGCTGGACTATGCCTTGGAGGAGGGATTGTAAGCACTGCCGCATACAAGTCAGTAGGAGATGGTCGTATCACTTTTCAACAAGGATGGCCGAGAGGAATTCCCGGAGGAGAACTACCAAGCATTGAGAGAGCGGTGCTAATCACCATCAGGAACAGTGCACTGGACGAACTGAATACGATGGACGATGGTTGTCTTCAACGAGGTCTAATTATGAGATTGTCAGGAATAAGGCTGTTTTAAGTTACCGCAGTTTGTTATGTTGTCTGTTATCCTTGTCGCGCCAGAAGATTGACGAACTATGCTTTGTTTCTTTTTTTATTTGGTGGTATTCACCGTCAAGAACTATGTATATTGCCTTCTTGTGCTTTTTGTGTGTGGCACTTGATTATTAAGTGATCAGTAATCATGTTTCTCTCTTTTCTTTTTTGTAAGTTGTTCTGTTGTGGCCATAGTTTGTGTTTCTTTTTGTTTTTTTGGGCTGAACATTTTCAATATTTTGGGAGTACCCTTTCAATTCTCTATTTTGAGTTGATGATCATTTATCCGTGTTATTCATTATATGTAGTATAAGTTTTATCCTGCTGAACAAGCAAGACTTTCAAGTAAGTTCATGCTATCAGTGTTACTCAGTGTCACACTTCAGTTCTGGGGAAGGAAGAAAGGCTAGATATGCGCAGTCTGGGGCGGGTGTGGCGTTGGCCCCAGCCCAGGAACAATGGGTTTATAAATTCGATGATAGTCTTCTTTTAGTTAACGATGAACTTTGGGCTTTGTTAAATAAATAAAAAAGTGCAGGATCATCATATAGAACGAATTCGATGATAGTCTTCTTCTCTTTAAAGCAAATGTTGATCCTGCCGAACGGGTTGGACAAGTGCTATAGATGATTTCCAACTCAAAGATTCTTTTGTTCGCAAAAAAGAAATGCCCTAAATGCGAAAATTTGAACCCGCTGCATGGAAACGGATGGAACCGCAAAGTGCTGTCGATCCGCATGTCATTATGACTTGATCTGCACGAGACGACGACGGAGAGCGCTCCACAACGCGTCGCCATGCATGCACGCACGTACAGTACGCATGCAGCGGCATATACTCCGACTGCACTACGTACTTACACGCAATGATGTCGAACCCACACAGCACAGGCGCAGCAATACACATGCGCGCCGCGCCGTCCACGGACAAGACGTGCAGTACGTTTCTTGTCCCCGCTAGCTTTCGACATCATCGGCGGCTACTCCTCCGCCTGAGCCTACCAGATTCTGTTTCTGCTACTTGATCGCATGCGCTGCTCGGCATCGATGATCTCGCTACTCTACTTCGCAATGCGCGCGGTAGGCCGATATATAGCTCTGCTCCCCTGGCCGTAGTCACGCGGCGCGGCGCCCGCCCAGTGATATACTATAACACGAGCCATCAAGGGCAAGCCAGCCAGCCAACACCCCACAGCAACTTGACTTCATCCATCCAGGATTCGAGCGAGCGAGCGAGAGATGGCGAGGAAGGAGGCATGGAGGAGGAGCGGCTTGGTGAGGCAGTACACCAGGTCCAGCGTGCCGAGGATGAGGTGGACGGCCGAGCTCGAGAGCAGCTTCGTGGGAGCCGTCGAGCGCCTCGGCGGCCGGGACAGCGCCAGTACGTCCTCGGCTCCCCTTCGATTCCCTCCCCTTTCATGACCTTGGCGTGATGCGAAACGAAACTGCAGAGGTGACTCCGAAACGCATTCTCGAGCTGATGGATGTCTCAGGGCTCACCATATCCCACGTCAAGAGCCACCTTCAGGTCAGTTCAGTTTTCCTCCTTCCTAGTACTAGCTTCGATGCTTCCGGGTTCTCTTGCTTGATGCTTCAGTTCAGACCGTAGCTAGTCGGTCTCTGGGATAATCGTGGCTTGGTTGCCTGTGTCGTATGTTCTCTTCAAACCGATTAAGAATGTGCCAAGTACGTATGCAATGTAACTCGGTTTTTTTGTTGTTGTTTACACAGATGTACAGATGCACACCGCATGACAATGGAAAGAAAGGTGACGGAGGCGCCAAAATTCGTTCTGCCTTTCTTCCTGGTATGTAGTACAGTTTCTTAGTGAAATCTTCTTGCAAACCTTCAGATTTTACTAGTACCTACTTTCTTTCTTGGGAACGGAGTAGTGCGTATTATAGTAAGACTGAAATTTGTTGATGATGATTGGCTGTAATGTAAGGTGGTGTTTGGTTTTCTAGTCCTATACTTTTTCTAGTCCCAACTAAAAAGTCCCTAGTCTTTAAAAAGTCTCTCCCTATTTGTTTTCAGAGACTAAAAAGTCTCTGGTCCCTTCCTAGAGGTTATTAAATAACCATGTTGCTTCTAGTATATAGAAAAATAACAATTAAACAACACTATGAGGTGGCGGGCCAATAGGTGCATGGAGAGACATTGTTGGAAAAGTCTCAAAAAGACACTCCTTGAGAGTCTTCTTCATTTAGTCCCGAATGCCTAGTTTAGTTCCTAAAAGGTTCCTCTCTTTTGGTAAAAAAGTTTTTAAGAGAGAGTTTTTTAATCCATGAATAAAAATGTTTCTGGAAACAAACACCCTCTAAGACAGCCCTGCCTTGTGGTTTTGGTTTAGCTCGCTATGTGGCCGTGGGGGGTTCTGATTCTGCCTGCACATGGACGTACGTATTCACATGATGCTAAAGCAAAGCCAAACCGCTTTCTCCTTTCCTCCTTTTGCATGTTCCCGCCAGAGACGCGGCCACAACTCGGTCTCAAGAATCGCCCATTTGCCACGGACGAGCGAGGCTCCGAAGGACTCACATTCCCACCCATGAAAAGGTTTTTGCTCCGACTTTTCTACACCCAAAACTGCTCAACTTTCATGTTAAAAACTGACACTAACAACACATTTTCCACGTCCATTTTTCTCCCTCTCTTTTCTTGGGTTCTCGGGTGAACAGGGCCAAGGCAGGGACAGAGGTTGCAGCCTCATGCAAGAGCATGCAAGGGAACAGTGGTATGAGCGTGATGATTCCTGGCAACCGTTGCTGCATTGATGATTACGTGCAAGTGCAAGCAATGTCCATGGACAGGATGAGGAGGAGCGTGAACCAGGGCCTCCGACTCCGACGGCGCAGCGCTGCTGCTGCAAGCCTCCAGGAATTAGGACCCTGGGTGCAAGGCCCAGAGGCCTCTAAGGTACGCCATGTAAAAGAAAGAGGACGCTTAGAAAAACGTTGTGCAAAAGCTTATCAAAAGAAGATATATACTCCTATCACATGCATGATGCATGCATATCTCCCTAGCTTATTACTCCTGCTGGCCATCGCATGCATATGGTTGAGGCAACATTGATTGAACCCACATCGTTTCTGATGTTGTTCTTGGTAGAGCTCTAGCATATCTACTGTACTCCCGGCGTCGTATCTTAGACCTATGTTTCTCAGTTTGCGCCATGCCATGCACATCCCCCCTCCTAGCTACCGGTTGTTTCCATGTCTCAGCATGGGGGAACCTCTAGAGATCTGACTGGCAGGGTCTGATAGTGGCTTTAAATGGGCATGCAAACCCCGGCTAGCTATCAATGGCTGTCGTGCGTGGTGTGGTGTATGTAGACTGGTGATGGTACTACTCCTAGACTAGACTGGTAGTAGTGCTGCATGCTAGTAGTAGTATAGGACGCTGCCAGAAATGGCTCTCGAGAACCCTCCCTGCCCTATCCTTGGCAGGAATAATAGCTTTGCCCCAGGCAGGCACCTGCCTCAGCTCATCGACATTGATGTGCCAAAAGGAGCGGCTTTTGCAGCGCTCGCTCGGCTCCAACCCTCGCCGCAGTCGAAGCAGCAGTTTTCATCATGGCCATGGGATCCATCGAATTCGAAAGAGGTAAATCCACTAGAAGTCACAAAACTTGCACGCAATGTGCAGTTTAGTGCATAAACTTATAAAATACATGTTTCTAGTCATCTAACTCGTCATCTTGTGCATATACGGTGCTTCGAACCGTATCCCTACGAGTGCCAACGTGGCAGGGCCACCATCAGTGGCTGAGGCTGTTTTTTTAAATACACTAGAAGTCACAGAACTTGCACGCAATGTTCAGTTTAGTGCATAAACTTGTAAAATACGTGTTTCTAGTCATCTAACTCGTCATCTCGTGCATATACGGTGCTTCCAACTGTATCCCTACGAGTGCCAACGTGGCAAGGCCACCTTCAGTGGCTGAGGCTGTTTTTTTTTTAAGAAAGGACCCATACATTTTATTTATTTTTACACAAACAATCCTCAAATAAAATGAAAGAAGCTGCAGCGCATGATGGGATTCAAACCGATGAGCTAGCACGATCCGCCTAGCGTAGAGAGCCACTAGACCAACTAACAGTTGACGCTTCCTCAAAAAAGAAAATCTAACAGTTGACGCTAAAATGCACAGTTAAAGCTATTTAACACGTACTGCATAAAAAAATAGAAATTAAAACGACAAAAGGGTTTGCTGAAAAGGGAAAGCCCCAGTTTGATACTATGGCATCGTGTACAAGTGCCAACCATCAGGCCACACCGACACTTAGTAACACAAACAAATTTTATCTTGTATATTGTTTTTTCTATGTAAGATAGATTTGATTTTAGTTTATCAGTGATAAATAGAGATAAAAATGATAAAAGTGTTATGTATTGTATAGTATAAAATTTATGTATTCCAATGGCAGTGAGCTATGTTTAATTTTTTTACGCAAAGATAGATCTTTTTTTGCACATAGTACCTAACTTTAAATATATATTCCCGCAAAAAATAGTGCAGAATGAATGAATGCAAATTCTTTTGGACAAACCAACAAAAATTTTGGTTGAATTTGATTTTTTAAAATTATAAAATCTGGATAAAGGAAATAAAATGTAGAATGAATATACGTAAATTCTTTTGGACAAATCAACAAAAAATTTGTTTGAATTCGAATAATTCTAAATTTAAATATTTATATAAAAGGAAATATAGTGCACAGTGAATGTACGTATGTTTTCGGACAAATAAACTCAATTTATGTTTGAATTCGAATAAATGTAAATTTAAAAATCTAGATAAAAGAACATACAGTGCAGAATGGATGTACATAAATTATTCTGGACAAATCAAATATTTTTTGTTTGAATTCGAAAAAAATTAAATTAAAATCTAGATAAAAGAAAATATAGTGTAGAATGAATGTACATCCTCGAGCCCGAGGTCTGAACTTTTTCATAATAGTAGTCCAAGTAACTTTGGTTTTAGTAATGAAAAAATTCGGACAAATCAACGGAAATTTTGTCTGAATTCAAATAATTTTAAATTAATAATCTAGATAAGAGAAAACATAGTTTAGAATGTGTACTTTTACTCTTTGATATATATCTTAGGAGTCTCAAATAAACATGAAGTAACATTAGGTGGTTGGTTAGGACGCCCGCTTTAGTGCAGCAGGTCGCCGGTTTGAAGTGGGGTTTCCCTTTTTCCTGGTTTGATTTTTTACTTTAATTCGTATGGTCTATGTTATATAAAGCAAATTGTATACATTTAATGTAAAACTTCAGCTGGTCGAGTGGCTGTCTATCCTGGGCGAATCACAGCAGGTCGTGGGTTTCAAATCCCACAAACGTTCCAACGTTTTCCATTTATTTCAGAATTTTTGCGTAAATAAATAAAATACAAGGGTGCTATCTAAAAAAGTGCATGCGGATTACCACCATCTCAGCCACTGACAGTGGACCCCTCCATGTGGCATGCATAGGGATACGACTGGATACCGTAGAAAGCACCGTATATGAACAAGAGGACAAGTTAGATGACCAGAAACACGTATTTTATAAGTTTATGCACTAAACTGAACGTTGCGTGCAAGTTCTTTGACTTCTAGTGTATTTACCTCAATTCGAAACTAAGAACACCTCTGATGCTGTGGCTATGCATGCTAGCTCCGGTTGCACACAAAAGTTGACCAGCAGTAGTGCCTAGCTCTATGTCTCGTCTCATGTGTGTGATCTTTTTTCTTCGAATGCACGTTAATACTGTACCTTCCTGCCCTGCCATAACACCGGCTAGGACCAAGCTGATAGTCCCATGCAGTTCATCTCCTCACGTAGTATCACATCTCACCCACACGAGCTTAAGAATGGCAATTTTACCCATGGGCATGGATACCTATGGATATCCGACCCGAATGGATAGGGTTTGGATATACTTTTGTGTCCATGGGCGGCGTCCAAACCCGACCTGATTGCTCGTGGGTAGGGCATGGATATAATCTTGTACCCGTAGGTATACCCAAACCCGATCCGACAGTATGACTTAATGGGCAAAAAATTGCTATCCCTACCCCACAGTCACGTGCCCTACTGTAATTTTACACTTTGTTATCTAAAACATGCAAAAGAAATTGCACGATCCCCATTTTATCTTTTATTAGTTGACATTTAATCCCCTCAGTAACATACTCCAACGACCAATGCCCCTTCCCTTATTTTTATCTCCTTGTTAAATGAATCATCATTCTCATCTATTAGAAAATACTAAATGATCTTAAGTTGTTAGTGGACATTGATTTATCATAAGTTGATGTTTACCATAATTGAAGCCTAGCCTGCCACGAGGTGAATACTGGAAGAGCTTATGTTAACATTGTGGTATGTCTTATTTATATATCTCGAGGGGACCCAATGGATATCCAGTCGGTATGGATATCCATCGGGTTTGGACATGGACACCATTTTTTACCTATGGATTTTTTCATGGGCGGACAAAGACTGTCTTCATGAATATGAATATGGATTTGATATTGTTCAACCCGATCCAAACCCGACCCATTGCCATCCTTACACGAGCTAGCTGCGTCCCAGAGAAAATTAATCAGGCACTAACAGCAGGAGAATCAATGCTACTCCCTCCATTCACAAATACAAGTTTTGAATATTTCAATATTGGCTACACTGAAATGAGTGAATGATAAACACACTAAAACATGTCTATATATATCCGATTTAGAAAAAAAGTTAGAACATCCTATATTTGTGAACGGCGGAAGTACATTTTTGCTATGCTTTTTTCGGTTAATAAATTGGACTTTTTTCAGCAAGTTGATAAATTTTCCATAGCAGTTTGATCTTTCTGTTATTAAAGTTCTAACATGTCCTGCATATATTGGTTTCACAGGATAGCAAGCCGGAAGCAGTCCGTCGTCTGAACCATACGACGAGACAGTTACCTTCCATGGAGAGCTACGAGAGTGGGTGCTTCCTGTTCAGCAGTGCAACGAGCGGAGAAGATGAACCGGCTTACTTGGGGGGCAACGGATGCTCGCCGTCGCCCTGCTTCGCCGTGGAGCAGAGAGCCGTGAAAGATGTCTCCCCCTGGCCCAGCGAGAGCAGCTGCGTGCTCTCGCCGTCGTCCAGGAGCTTCAGCGACTGCTCGGGGCCTCCGGGCTGCAGCTTTGCTGGGCAGGGGATTAGCCTGGAACTCTCCCTGTCGATGCCTGGATTGTAGTTTAGAACATTACGCATGCTAGCTGTTTTTGTAGAACGGTTTCAGCATTGGGTTCTCATGTTTGTTTCAGCTGATCATCTGGTGCTGTTTTTGTTGGTAGTCCTCCAAGCATGCCGCAAATGGGCTAGTGATTAGGCGCTTTTCCCTCTTCTGAAAAGGAGGGTACACCCCTGGACTCTGCTAGTGAATAGTCGCTTTAAGAGACGCCTTGAATGTAAGGCAGTATGACAAGGGATGTAATTATGTGAGTATTAACAGTCTTGGTAAACTCTGAAGGACCCTGGGACTGTTAATTTTCATTTTATATGTGGCAAGACTATCAGTAATATTATGATCACAAACATACATAACCGGATCAGTATTCGGAAGCCCTTTGTCATTGTGATTATGGTTTATAACTATTGACGCAATATCGTAAAATAAATAAATGGTCTTAGATAAACCTGGACAATCAAAATGTGTCTTGCATATCAGGACGGTGAAGTACTTGCGAAGAAAACCGACATATTTGTCACCAGTATCCTTTGCATCTAACTAATTTTGTTCCGGTTTGATTGTGTTAGCATCAAAGGAAATGTACTATCCGCTAGAGATGCATTTCATCAATAGCAACTTTGGTACCCTAGCCGCTAGAAGAAAAGGTTGCTCTCTTCCTCCTTTCACGATTGGATTCCCTCACCTCCGCTCTGGTGGCCTGTCTGGCGGCGGAGGTGGATAAATCCCGTATCTCTTGCCAGTCTAGGGACACTCAAAGGCTTTTGGAGATGAACAAAGCACGTGCTCCCAAGTATGCTCAGCTCAATTGATTGCATGCACTGGAGGTGCAAGAACTGCCCTACAACATGGCATAGATGGTACAAAGGACATAAGAAGAAGACCACCATCATTCCCGAAGTCATGGCCGATTAGGAGACATAGATTTGGCGTGCATATTTTGGGATGTATAGATCTTGCTATGATATCAATGTGCTCTAGCTATCACCACTCTTTTCACGGTTAGCCAATGGGGAATCGCCACTGTTGGAAACGGGGCGGAAGCGGCGCGGCGGCGCACACGGGGCGGCGGTCGCGGCGGCGTGGGGTACGCGGCGGCGACAGCGGCGGGGGGTGGCGGCGGCGGTGGTGTTAGGCGGCGGCGGCGGCACAGGGTTAGGATCTTAGGTATGATACCATGTTGGAAACGAGAGTTTGGCAATGCTTCACGATGTATTGATCGGTGCAAAGCGCACGTATATATTGAGTACAAGATGGGCCACAACCTCAACTATACAATGACTAGGAGGTGGGCCAGGCTATACAATATACATGCACAAAACCATATATCCAACAGCCACTAGTGTAGTTTCAAGCAAATGGCCGCACATCCAACCTAGGCTACTACCTAGCGGATGTGATATATCTGAAGTGGGCTATTTTTGTGAAGCCAATTTAAAGCACCCAAGGTAAGAATGAGCCTCAATTCCATTATGCTCAAGCAGCTGCTAGGAAAAATGTGGAGAGGGCACTGAGATTTTACAAGTCCGGTTTGCTACTGTCTAAGGATCAACTAGGTTTTAGGATCGGGAGATCCTTTGGTACATCATAATAGCCACCGTGATCATGCACAACATGATCATTCAGCATTAGCGTGGGCAAGATTTGGGTTACTCCTATGAGTTGATGCGAAAGTCAGTGCAGTCGCGTAGAAGGGAATGCTGCATCCAAAACTTTCCTGAGGTTTACCATGGCTTTCGAGATTCAGATACTCACGAAGATCTTCAAAGAGATCTCGTCAAGGAGTGGTGGACATGGAATGGGCAACAAGACCACTAGTTTATCTCTAGTTTCATTTCATGTACTATGCACCATGTGTTATGTTTGATGAACAAATTGTCTTGAATTGATGTTGTGAATTGATGAACTATGTAATAAGTACTACTCCCTCCGTTCCAAATTACACGTCGCAGAAATGGATGTATCTAGAACTAAAATACATCTAGATACATCCATTTCCGCGACGAGCAATTCGGAACGGAGGGAGTATTTGTGTTCCATCTGTTTTGGATTCATTCGAGATGAGTTTAATATTATATGTGTCGAACATATTCTAATAGTTGAAGAAGGTAAAATGTTTGGGTATCAGTTTTACATCGTCAGAAATTTTTCGGGTGGCCTAAAATCTTCTCTCTCCTATTTCAGGGCATCAACTTTTACATCATGTGTTGGACATGCTCTAACACCAAAGGAAAGGAGGTAGCTGATCACATCATGTTAACTCACATGGTGCACAGTACATGTGCAGGCATACGCCTCAGCATGCAGCAGATCAAACAGTAAGATGCTGCTTAAATTCAGTCGATATTCTCCAGCAGCAAACGCAACGTACTCATGGCCGCCATGGCCAAGCCATATTCTGCTGGAAGAACAGAAACAGAATGATGAAAACATCAGTCACCTCGTGTGCGTGCGCGTGTTGTCTGTTTCGAGCTGGCGTTGGTCACAAAAAACGCACGAGAGCCTTCACTTCACACCTGTCACCCTGATTTGCTGGCTAAAAGATTGACAGATCAAATCCCTCGCTTCCCCAGAGCCAGAGAGAGGCCCCAAAAAAAGCGGTCTAAAAAGGTGGTTAGAATATACTCGTCAGTTTCTGTGTTTGCCTTTGACGCGGCCGATGGCATCATCTTTTGTCAAAATCATAGCGTCCCATCCCAAGTAGTAGTACAAATTATTATCATGATTACCACCCACAGTGGTAGATCCCAGAGGTAAAACGTACGAGGACGAGGGATCTCCATCTTTTCTACTCCCTCTGTCCAAGAAAGCTTGTCCTAAGCTTATTTCTTAAATGGATGTATCTAGCACTAACTTGGTGCTAGATACATCCATTTGAATGACAAGTTTTTTCGGACAGAGGAAGTACAAATTTTAGAGGTTGGCAGAAGATTTGCCTATCCATTAATTAAACAGAAGAGAGTTGACCAGCTAACTAATGAAAAACCAGGCTAAAACCATCACAAACCGCCGAGCGGCACATACATGATACCCCAGACACCTCAACCAAGAGGGCCTCCTCAAAGATGCACTCTCGCGTCATCGTCATCTCTTATCCCCAATAGGCACCGTCATCTCTTATCCCCGATAGGCACGTATACTTTAGTAGTTCACTGAATTGCCCATAATAATAATACTACATAAAGTCTAGAGAAACAGTATAACACAATCACATCCAGCAACAGGTCAGTTAAGCTTTGACGCTGGAGCACGCTAGAAAAACGATAAGAAGCTAACCTCAAAGAACGGGACGAGCACTGCAGCTTACAAATTGGCATACTCAGAGCCAGGCAAGACAGCTGCGATACCGTTTCTTTGTTTGTGGAATGCTCAAGCTGCGGCATGGCTGACGAGCATGCCCAACAAGATCGTTTCCTCCATATGTTGCCATTACAGGTGCTCTGACTGGTTGCAGCCGAACTGGCGCATCACTTCTTTTTTGTTTTTGTATCAGACACCAAAGCCTTGACACAAAGACGAGGCTTAGCCGAGACGAGTTCAGCTGGGAGAACAGACACCCCGGCCACCGAAGATCCAACTGGCACCCCAGAAATGGGGAGCACCTCCACTAGTACTGCCACCTGGACATTAGAAACACATTGCTACTGTAAGCAGTGAGTAAGATTAATGAAGGACGTCATTACAAACAAACTTTCAACTTGGCATACACTGCAGATTACCCAAATATAATCTAGTGTTCAACTTGACATATTGCGACAAATTATCGTAAAGTCTAGTTGTCCTCCATATATGTAGATGTTTGATAACAATATTAGTTCGCTAGTCAAACGGAAGTGAAACATGCTGTGAAATTAAACGTGCTGAAACTACTGTATCAGGTACCAATACCTGACCAGACCTATATCAATTGTCATCACGATGGAATGGAAGACAAGGCTTACTTCCACTAGTCAACATTCAACGCCGCTGTTCTAAAATGTTCAGCCCTTGGATTATGGTGCTTTGAGTTTCTACTTTAGATAGCTGACCAGTAAATTTGCTAAACTGTAACAAATTACTTAAGGATTTGTTCATAGATACCTCAGGAGACTTGAGATCCACAATTGCGTCCTTAGCAACTGACTTGACAGCAGCAGCAACAACCTTGAAACATTGTTGCCTGTCCATTAAACCTTGTTGAATTGAGCTGTTATTGTCATTCTTCTGCGTCTTCACCGTTTCATCAATGCCTCTCCTACTGTACCCAACTGCGAACTTTATCATAGGTTAAATGTATACTCAACTCAATAACTAAGAAATATGGATAGTGGTCAATAATATTATTGCTGGTAATGAAGTAACTTCATTCTTCAAAATAAATGCAAGATTTAGTCAGCCCCTATGTTATGTGGGTTACTTGTAACAGAGCCATCCACAACATGGCCAGATGCCAGATGGCGAAGTCCTCAAGAAGTAGCAGAAGTCTAGCAATGCCCTAGTTCACTATGTATCTTAGTTAGCAGCAGATTGGTATCTAATCCAGTTCATACCCTAGTTAGCAGCAGATTTGCATCTAATCTAGTACATGTCCTAGTTCGAAGAGGCCAATAGAAGTCCGGCATGTTTGGACTGGTTGATGATACATGTCCTAGTTCAAAGAGGTCAATAGAAGTCCGGCATGTTTGGACTGGTTGATGATGACTCCTATATACAACAGGAATGGCACGTTATTTGAGTAACCTATCAACCAGAAGATAGTCTTCCCTAACCTCCTCTCTTCGCTCCCCCCCCCCCCCCCCCCCCCCCCCCCCCCCCCCCCCCAGCTCCACCGTGCCGGCTATGGTGTTCAGCCGACAACCGTTTATGAGGCTGAGAGCTCCCAGGCCATGGCTTGGCCCTAAGATCACAGAGCTCTACCACGGTACCACCCAAGGATGTGATTATTTTTTATAGCTAATAATTAAGTATGACGGGCATGGGGAACAGAACAATTGTAAATTGCACACACCATCATACCATAAAACTAAATAAAATGCAGGGAACAATTTTAATAAGCATATCCAATCAGTATACAAGACCAGCAATACTAAATATATTTTAAAAAGGGCTAGATAAAATACTGGACTATTGGATGAATTTAACTGAAGTTGCAAATTAATCTCACAGTAGAACAGTATAAGTAGTGCAATCTTATCCACCTTGATAGGCTCATCTTGATCTTCCTTATTCCTGATGAAGTCCAGGAACAACTTTGACACAGTGGCATGCAGTTCTGTTTCTGATAGAACACAAGTTTCCTGAATAGGGAATATGCGATGACACCACCTGTCCGTTCAGAGTAATGATTTAGAAAAAGGTGCAAACTTAGATTTTCAGGACAAGATTACTGGGAGATATTATATCAGTTAAAGAAAAATAGAGAACTTCTCTGCTACAAGTCAGCAACTAGAGCTTAACGATATGAAACGACCTAGGAACATTAGCTTCAGTGTATGACATACGCACTACTACCTCCATTTCTTGAATAAAATAGTGGCAGAAAGGTTGTATTTATACAAAATATAATCTACGATTACATCTAGCAAAGAGAAGATGGTGCATTCTGCCTTCCTAATGCTCTGGTGTGACACTACAGATCTGTTTATGTATGAAAGTACAAGCCAGCTCCCAGTTATAGAATAAGATCCCAGCTCTCTCGGTTAGGTAGTTTATCTTTCAAATTAGGAAGGTACTCCCTCTGTCCCAAAATATAAGAACGTTTTTAACACTACACTAGTGTCAAAAACGTTCTTATATTATGGGACGGAGGGAGTATCTTTTAGCTTGGTTTTAAGCCAATTAGAAATAAGATCTGTGATTGTTAACAAGATTGGATAGGTAGGCCTCATATAAAGAGGGCCCCTTCTAAGGAATCAAGCAAGAACTACTTGCCTTTAGGGGCAAGAGCCTCTCCCTAACCCTAGTACAGAATGTATTACTCAACATATATACGAAACAGGCAAGCAAGCGGGGATATGATACACAACAAATACACAGGTTGAGATAAAAAAAAATGATGAGGTATAAGATTGAATCAAGGTTGTCGATACTGTCAAGAAAATACTATAGAAGAAGTTTCATAAGCATTTTCCATCATACTCTGGTCCACAGTGCATATCAGTCAGCATATAGCCGGAAGAGGCAGGGGATGAGGGTATAGTACTCATAATAACAAAATAGGAATGAAACCAATAATATTTGAGTATAAAACTGAATAAGGCTGCCAATACTGTAGAAGAAGTATCATAAGCTAGCATTTCTTCACCTCGTCAGTGAACAAAATGCAAAGCTTTCACATTTTCCAAAAAGAAAAACATTTCTTCAGTTCAAGGGAATCTAAAAAAAAGATGAGTAGGTGGAATCATTGATCCACTTGCTAAAATGGCATCTTCGTTCTAGCAGTATGACTTAATAGATGAGTTCATTCAAAGAAGTTGAAAACTTACTGTGGAGATTTAAGCTTCCCAGATTTCAGTGAACGAAAGACTTCGGTAAGCATCTGAACAACATGAACGCCTCCAGTAGGGAAAGAGAAGAAAAGCAAACCACTCATTGATAGCTTAATCAATGAGAGATTTGAAGTCCTGTCAGAATTTCCACTTGTATCGGAGTGAAGTGAATTTGTTTCTACTTCAATGCTGCCTATTATGATGCAAGAAAATGCACAAAATCAGCAAAAAAAATACAGTTGAGTGAACCGCCCACAATGATATCATGGCCAAAAAGTTATCAAGAACAATTTATACTAACCAGTAGATTCTGGCGCATCACCCTTCCCATTTGTATCTTCTGAATGTTCAATTTCGGATGCCTCAGAAAATATTTTCCTTTTCTTTGATGCCACTTCCGTAACACATGGTTCCAAGTTTTCAGAACTGTGGCTGCTTGCGTCGCTAATATACTGTAAACAGTGCTTTTATGTCAACATATTTCCATAAGGTGCAGAAATGTATGTCCTAGTTCACTGTAAGTTCACAGCATGAGAGATGTGCACCACATGGTGAATGGATGCCATACAAATTCAAGTGCAGCATCATGAAGATAACCAAATTCGAAGTAGCAGTACATTGCAGGCCTAGAATTATCAACTGCAGAAGAAAACTGGAAGTATAAGTAGCAAGATTAACCTCTCCAAGAATTGAAATGGCTTCCTTCGTTGCACTTTTCTCTCGTTCTGTAAAATGACAATGGCATCAAAAGAATTGCAACAGTGGATAGAAATTAAGTGTACAAGTAAAACTTTGCCACAACTAAGACGCATTTAAAATATGTTCTTGGTCATAATAAGTTTCTAAATGGTACTGCAAGTCACATACAGTGAATCATATCATACATCCTTGTCTTTTATTTTTTGTATTCTAATCTACCTTGAACTATATTCAGTTCTCTTATCATAAAACAGCTGCAGCTGATCCACCTACTAAATATTACTTTGCCAACATTTGAAATCCTGATTCACTTGATAGTAGCTTATGTAATAGTGTACCCATTGCTGAAATCATGGAAAATACTAATTGCTCAATGTATGTCCAGTACTGTCACGCTTTGTGTACTTCACGATTTGGGTAGTGAAGTGATGATACTAGTGCAATCTGAAGATGGCAGTGCAAAAAATATAATTTTCCATTTAGTTCCATGACATAACACTCATAATAGATGCTAGAAAATGGGACTAACTTTGGGACCTCCAAATTCACAACAAAACGGTACTGGTGTGTCGTGATAGAACTCGTATAAATCTATGAACAGATAGTCAGATATATCGCACTGATGAAGTTTCTAGTCCCCCTCCCCTAGGTATCCTTCAAATTGACCAGACGCGGGGGAATAACGCAAGAGAATCTAGCATGAAGGAGGGCGCGCACTGATGGGGCAGGTGATGAGGAAGCCGGAGTGCGAGCGCAGGAGCAGGGAGCCCGACGCGCGGTAGTCGTAGCGCGGGAGATTGATCACCGCAGCGTGCTGCTCCCATGGCTGCAGCTCCCGGCCGGCGGCGGCGGCGGCTGCGGCTACTGGCTCTGGCGGCTGCTCGCCGGAGGGTGCTGGGGTTTCTGTCTCGTGCTTGTACTCTGGCGCCGCCATATTGGGGTTGGTCTGTCTGTTGGGCACCGGAGCTCTCGGTCGACTGGTCGCGTTTTGGATGCCCTACCAAAGAATGCACGTACGGACTTCGAAGGCGTATCACCATTCTTTCCGTAAACAAAGTGTAGAGGCGACCCAAAGTGGGCGCTCATAAACAGATAAAATACCAAAAAAAAAAAGATATAACTCACCCGACTGATTTTTTTTTTCGACGGGTACTCACCCGACTGATGTGCATGCCTAGACCGCCTTTGTGGCTGTGGGGTCCCATTTTGATCCGGCGACTCGGGAGCAACCTCTAACCCATAGCCTAGGTTTGCAACTTGAACATTGTTGTAATCCTTTTCGACCGTAGCAAGGGGTCTATTGCAAACCGACCGGGCGTTGGGGAGGGCCGACGACAGCTCGATCCCGCAACGGCGACGACACATGTCTATATGGGGACGCCCGCCACAAATCCTGTGGTGACAACGATACAGTTACCCGCCTCTGACAACCTCCTCGGCTCGGTTAGGTACTGATCCATAGACCCCGTCGACTTTTTGTGGAAATGTTTCTCAAATCGATGGGTTTAGATCGTAGGAATACTGGCATTTCCCTTATCAACAAATCAATAGAATTTTGTGAACACAGGCCTTATTTCGACTGGTCAAGAGGTTTCTTGGAACCGGATCTACCACG
Source organism: Triticum urartu (assembly GCF_003073215.2). Taxonomy (NCBI): domain Eukaryota; kingdom Viridiplantae; phylum Streptophyta; class Magnoliopsida; order Poales; family Poaceae; genus Triticum; species Triticum urartu. Next base: position 442,995,667 of record NC_053027.1, read on the forward strand.
GTGCTACAAGCACGACGATGAGGCCGTTGCGAGATTCCAGCGATGGATGTTGCGATGATAAACGACTACCTGAGAGTGAGGACAACGAAGTTTGCGTCGATGCTGTCGTGAGATTACGGCGGCGGGGCAGCGAGGGGCGGTGACGGTGAGCCGATGCATCTTCGAGGTTGCTGGTGATACCTCATGCTAGAACGGGCACGCGCGCGGGGGGAGGGGGGAGGGGAGGCGCCGCAAGCTCCAAGGAGCGGTGTTCTTGAGCGCGAGACGCGGTTTTGCGATGGCAGCGAGAGACGGCGGGCCGCTGGGGCTTCAAGGCCGGTCGCCTTGCGCGTCCATAGCGGGGGCGGCGAGGCTCCCGTACACGATGGTGTTATTTTGGGGGCAAAAGCAATGATGCCGGTGGAAGATAGCGCGAGCCTGATCTGACGGCTAGGAAACCACTAATTGAATGGCATGGGACGTGACCGGTGAGGGGCCGGCGCCGGTCCACCGGCGCTGACCGGCGCCTTTTTTTAGACAATTTACAAAGCTTTATTACATCGTCACCAGTTGAACTGGGACGAAAGAGAGGTTCCCGGGATGGCCTAACCACACACGGCGGCCCACCCCTAAATTCAAAGCATGCTTCGCTAAATTGTGAGCCTCCACATTGGAACTCCTAAACTCATGAACAAAGTTGCAAGAAATACAAGTACTAGAATAATCTATGATTTCATGCACAATCGCTGCATACTCCGCTCCATTCTTCTGCATGATACTATCAATTACCTCCTTGCAATCAGAGGCCATGAGGATAGACTGAAGTTGAAGATCCTCGGACAGCGCCAAAGCCTCCCTCACGGCTAGCGCTTCCAAGGTAGCAGGGTTAGTAATCGCTCTGAAGCCCAGCGAAGAAGCTCCCAAGAACGTAACTTCCTCATCTTTGGCTATAGCTGCAATGGTTCCAACCCCTTGCCTCTCTGCAACTGCTGCATCCACATTGAGCTTCGACATATTGTGCGGGGGCTTCAACCAGTGTTTCAGACGTTGTGGCTGGCCGGTAGTTCTCATCGGCAGAACGTTGGTCTGTATCTGGAAGTCGGCAATGTATCGCTGTATGAAGAGGTGTGTTGACAAGGGGGATTGGTATAAATCCTCATAAACTGCTTTCCTCTTTGCACTCCAGACTGCCCACAGTGTAGTTGCCATCTTCATAAATTGCTCTGGATTAAGTACTTCATTCAGGGAAAATAACCACTCGCGTGGATCCTCGGTGGTATGTTGACACATCTTCTCGACTAGCTCAATGTCCGAGAGCGCCCACACACACCGGGCGTTTGTGCAATCAAGCATCGAGTGTCTCCATGAGTCTGTGGTGCCACACAGCTTGCAGGCGGCCGAGTCCCCCATGTGTCCGTGAACAAGCACGTCAGCTGTCGGGATAGAGCTTCTTGCAAGTCGCCAAAGGAAAAAATTTGATCTTTGGTGGAAGTTTGACCTTCCATAGCACCGACCAAGCATTGCTTTCAAGTCCAGCCCCCGATGTTCCTTCCTCCTCATCTATCCATGACTCTCTTGCGATCTTGGTATGCATGATCAGTCTGTATGCCGATTTAACTGAGAAGAAACCTTTCCTCTCCCCGCTCCATGCCCAAAAAATCGCTAATATTTCTTATACAGAGCGGTATACTGAGAACTGTCTCCGCATCGATAGGTAAAAAGACAGACCGGACAAGTGCTTCATTCCATGTGGCAGTTGCTGTAGAGATTAGTTCAGACACCATGATCGGCGGCGATGGGATCCTCGAGGAAATAGCCCTCATCATGCCCTGTCTTGGTAACCAGATATGGCTCCATATGCGTGTAGATTGTCCATTACCAATTCTGCGGATTATCCCCAATCTTAGCATATCCCGACCATCCAGGACCGCCCTCCAGATCTAAGACGGCCTCCCACCAAGTTCTGCATTCAGCAATGTGGTTTCTGGGAAGTACGCCACTTTCAGAATTCTCGCACTAAGAGAAGCAGGCTCAGTAAGTACTCTCCGGGCTTGTCTGGCAAGCAAAGCAAGGTTGAAAATCTCCATATCATGGAATCCCAGATCGCCCAAGTGTTTTGGTCCTGTCATGATATCCCAGGCCACCCAGCTAGGTTTCCTCTTGCCCGCTTTGCTTCCCCACCAGAACTGGCGAATAATAGACGTGATGTTCTCACATAGACCACGAGGGAAGCCTAAAACAAGCCATAGAGTAGACCGGCAAAGCCCGCCTTTATGAGTACCTCCTTGCCCGCGACTGATAACAATTTTTCCATCCAGCCTTTCACCTTCTTCCAAACTCTGTCTCGAAGATATCTGAAAGTACCCATCTTTGAATGCCCCAGATCCGTTGGCATCCCCAAATATCGATCACTCAAGGATTCATTATGTACGTTGAGAGTGTTCTTGATATTATCCCTTAGAGGTTGTGGGCACCCCTTGCTGAAAAAATAGAAGATTTGTCATGATTTACCCTTTGTCCGGAAGCATTGCAATATAAATCCAGCAGGTTTGATACAGCTACCGCCCCCTCCACACTTGACTTGAACAACAACAGGCTATCATCGGTGAAGAGAAGGTGGTTAACAGCCGGAGCTGTGGGTGCCACCTTGATCCCACTGAGTGCTGATGATCAAGAACTGGATTTTAAAAGGCATGAAAGGCCCTCTGCTGCGATCAAGAAGAAGTAGGGGAGATCGGATCTCCCTGATCTCCCTGTTGGATGCCACGAGAAGGCAAAAAATTCTCAAGTCTCTCACCATTAAACTGAACTGAGAATGAAACGAAGCTGATCATCCCCATCACTATATCCACCCATTGTTGGTTGAAACCGAGATTGATCATAATTGCTTGGAGATAAGACCACTCCAACCCGTCGTATGCTTTCATCATGTCCAGCTTCAACGCACAATAGCTATTCGTCTTTGCCTTGATTCGCTTCATAAAATGTAAACACTCATATGCACATATGATGTTATCAGTTATGAGTCTGCCCGGAACAAACGCAGATTGCTCCTCAGAAATAATGTCTGGTAGCACCACTTTCAACCTATTTGCAACGACCTTGGAGGCTATTTTGTAAATGACATTAAACAAGCTAATAGGGCGGAACTGGGTTAGAAGAGTTGGATTGATCACCTTCGGAATGAGAACCAAGACCATGTCATTCACACATGCTGCACTCTCCTCCCCTCGAACAATTCTCAGTACCGCTTTAGTGACCTCCTCCCCACATAGATCCCAGTGCCGTTGGTAAAAGTGAGCGGGAAATCCATCCGACCTGGTGCCTTGGTGGGAAACATCTGGAAAAGCGATGTTTTCACTTCTTCATTTGTGTACGGTGCAGTGAGTTGTTCATTCATAACATCTGTGACCTTGACGGGGACATGTTGTAACACTTGGTCGATGTCCGTGACGCCCTCAGAAGAGTAAAGATTCTGACAGAAATCGGACACCATACCTTTTAGGACTGCTTGGTCATCAATCATGGCTCCCAGGGAGTTAGCTAGCGCTTTGATCATGTTCTTCTTCCTCCGCATGCTAGCTCTCATGTGGAAGAACCTCGTATTCTTGTCTCCCGCCGCTAGCCACTCTATGCGTGACCGTTGCCTCCACATAATCTCCTCCTGATGATATAGCTCAACAAGCCTTTCATTAATTTTCAGCTCAGCATGTGACGGCCCCACTCTGGTTGGCTCCCCTCTCAAACGGTGCAGCTCAGAGCAAAGGTGCTTTATCTCCTTTTGGACGCATCCAAAAGTCTCCCTGTTCCATCGACCCAAACTGCTTGAAATTGTTTTTAACTTCTCCATGAGTCCCTCCATGTGTTGGGTAACGTAGTAATTTCAAAAAAATTCCTACGCACACGCAAGATCATGGTGATGCATAGCAACGAGAGGGGAGAGTGTTGTCTACGTACCCTTGTAGACCGAAGCGGAAGCATTGACGCAACGTAGAGGAAGTAGTCGTACGTCTTCCCGATCCAAGCACCGTTACTCCGGCACCTCCGAGTTCTTGGCACACGTTCAACTCGATGACGCTCCCCGGGCTCCGATCCAGCAAAGCTTCGGGGAGGAGTTCCGTCAGCACGACGGCGTGGTGACGATCTTGATGTTCAACCGTCGCAGGGCTTCGCCTAAGCACCGCTACAATATGACCGAGGTGGAATATGGTGGAGGGGGCACCGCACACGGCTAAGGAACAATCACGAAGATCAACTTGTGTGTTCTAGGGTGCCCCCTGCCCCCGTATATAAAGGAGCCAAGGGGAGGGGGCGGCCGGCCAAGGAGGGCGCGCCAAGGGGGAGTCCTACTCCCACCGGGAGTAGGACTCCCTTCTTTCCTAGTTGGAGAAGGAGAAGTGGGAAAGAGGAGGAAGAGGGAAAGGAAAGGGGGGGGGGCGCCGCCCCCCTCTCCTTGTCCTATTCGGACTAGGGAGGGGAGGGGCGCGCGGCCACCTCTTGTCTCCTTTCCTCTTCTCCCTTAGGGCCCATGTAGGCCCAATAACCCCCGGGGGGTTCCGGTAACCCCCCGGTACTCCGGTAAAATCCCGATTTCACCCGGAACGATTCTGATATCCAAATATAGGCTTCCAATATATCGATCTTTATGTCTCGACCATTTCGAGACTCCTCGTCATGTCCATGATCCACATCCGGGACTCCGAACAACCTTCGGTACATCAAAATACATAAACTCATAATGAAACTGTCATCGTAACTTAAGCGTGCGGACCCTACGGTTCGAGAACAATGTAGACATGACCGAGACACGTCTCCGGTCAATAACCAATAGCGGAACCTGGATGCTCATATTGGTTCCTACATATTCTACGAAGACCTTTATCGGTCAGACCGCATAACAACATACATTATTCCCTTTGTCATCGGTATGTTACTTGCCCGAGATTCGATCGTCGGTATCTCAATACCTAGTTCAATCTCGTTACCGCAAGTCTCTTTACTCGTTCCGTAATACATCATCTCACAACTAACTCATTAGTTGCAATGCTTGCAAGGCTTATGTGATGTGCATTACCGAGAGGGCCCAGAGATACCTCTCCGACAATCGGAGTGACAAATCCTAATCTTGAAATACGCCAACCCAACATGTACCTTTGGAGACACCTGTAGAGCTCCTTTATAATCACCCAGTTACGTTGTGACGTTTGGTAGCACACAAAGTGTTCCTCCGGCAAACGGGAGTTGCATAATCTCATAGTCATAGGAACATGTATAAGTCATGAAGAAAGCAATAGCAACATACTAAACGATCGGGTGCTAAGCTAATGGAATGGGTCATGTCAATCAGATCATTCACCTAATGATGTGATCCCGTTAATCAAATAACAACTCTTTGTCCATGGTTAGGAAACATAACCATCTTTGATTAACGAGCTAGTCAAGTAGAGGCATACTAGTGACACTCTGTTTGTCTATGTATTCGGCACATGTATTATGTTTCCGGTTAATACAATTCTAGCATGAATAATAAACATTTATCATGATATAAGGAAATAAATAATAACTTTATTATTGCCTCTAGGGCATATTTCCTTCAGTCTCCCACTTGCACTAGAGTCAATAATCTAGATTACATAGTAATAATTCTAACACCCATGGAGCCTTGGTGCTGATCATGTTTTTCTCGTGGAAGAGGCTTAGTCAACGGGTCTGCTACATTTAGATCTGTATGTATCTTGCAAATCTCTATGTCTCCCACCTGGACTAGATCCCGGATGGAATTGAAGCGTCTCTTGATGTGCTTGGTTCTCTTATGAAATCTGGATTCCTTTGCCAAGGCAATTGCACCAGTATTGTCACAAAAGATTTTCATTGGACCTGATGCACTAGGTATGACACCTAGATCGGATATGAACTCTGTCATCCAGACTCCTTCATTTGCTGCTTCCGAAGCAGCTATGTATTCCGCTTCACACGTAGATCCCGCCACGACGCTTTGTTTAGAACTGCACCAACTGACAGCTCCACCGTTTAATGTAAACACGTATCCGGTTTGCGATTTAGAATCGTCCGTATCAGTGTCAAAGCTTGCATCAACGTAACCATTTACGATGAGCTCTTTGTCACCTGCATAAACGAGAAACATATCCTTAGTCCTTTTCAGGTATTTCAGGATGTTCTTGACCGCTGTCCAGTGATCCACTCCTGGACTACTTTCGTACCTCCCTGCTAGACTTATAGCAAGGCACACATCAGGTCTGGTACACAGCATTGCATACATGATAGAGCCTATGGCTAAAGCATAGGGAACATCTTTCATTTTCTCTCTATCTTCTGCAGTGGTCGGGCATTGAGTCTTACTCAACTTCACACCTTGTAACACAGGCAAGAACCCTTTCTTTGCTTGATCCATTTTGAACTTCTTCAAAACTTTGTCAAGGTATGTGCTTTGTGAAAGTCCAATTAAGCGTCTTGATCTATCTCTATAGATCTTAATGCCTAATATGTAAGCGGCTTCACCAAGGTCTTTCATTGAAAAACTCTTATTCAAGTATCCCTTTATGCTATCCAGAAATTCTATATCATTTCCAATTAGTAATATGTCATCGACATATAATATCAGAAATGCTACAGAGCTCCCACTCACTTTCTTGTAAATACAGGCTTCTCCAAAAGTCTGTATAAAACCAAATGCTTTGATCACACTATCAAAGCGTTTATTCCAACTCCGAGAGGCTTGCACCAGTCCATAAATGGATCGCTGGAGCTTGCACACTTTGTTAGCTCCTTTTGGATCGACAAAACCTTCTGGTTGCATCATATACAACTCTTCTTCCAGAAATCCATTCAGGAATGCAGTTTTGACATCCATTTGCCAAATTTCATAATCATAAAATGCGGCAATTGCTAACATGATTCGGACAGACTTAAGCATCGCTACGGGTGAGAAGGTCTCATCGTAGTCAATCCCTTGAACTTGTCGAAAACCTTTTGCAACAAGTCGAGCTTTGTAGACAGTAACATTACCGTCAGCGTCAGTCTTCTTCTTGAAGATCCATTTATTCTCAATTGCTTGCCTATCATCGGGCAATTCAACCAAAGTCCACACTTTGTTCTCATACATGGATCCCATCTCAGATTTCATGGCTTTAAGCCATTTCGCGGAATCTGGGCTCACCATCGCTTCTTCATAGTTCGTAGGTTCATCATGATCTAGTAGCATGACTTCCAGAACAGGATTACCGTACCACTCTGGTGCGGATCTTACTCTGTTTGATCTACGAGGTTCAGTAGCAACTTGATCTGAAGTTCTATGATCATCATCATTAACTTCCTCACTAATTGGTTTAGGTGTCACAGAAACCGGTTTCTGTGATGTACTACTTTCCAATAAGGGAGCAGGTACAGTTACCTCATCAAGTTCTACTTTCCTCCCACTCACTTCTTTCAAGAGAAACTCCTTCTCTGGAAAGGATCCATTTTTAGCAACGAATTTCTTGCCTTCGGATCTGTGATAGAAGGTGTACCCAACAGTCTCCTTTGGGTATCCTATGAAGACACATTTCTCCGATTTGGGTTCGAGCTTATCAGGTTGAAGCTTTTTCACATAAGCATCACAGCCCCAAACTTTAAGAAACGACAACTTTGGTTTCTTGCCAAACCATAGTTCATAAGGCGTCGTCTCAACGGATTTTGATGGTGCCCTATTTAACGTGAATGCGGCCGTCTCTAAAGCATAACCCCAAAACGATGGCGGTAAATCTGTAAGAGACATCATAGATCGCACCATATCAAGTAAAGTACGATTATGACGTTCGGACACACCATTACGTTGTGGTGTTCCAGGTGGCGTGAGCTGCGAAACTATTCCGCATTGTTTCAAATGTAGACCAAACTCGTAACTCAAATATTCTCCTCCATGATCAGATCGTAGAAACTTTATTTTCTTGTTACGATGATTTTCAACTTCACTTTGAAATTCTTTGAACTTTTCAAATGTTTCAGACTTATGCTTCATTAAGTAGATATACCCATATCTGCTTAAATCATCTGTGAAGGTGAGAAAATAATGATATCCGCCAAGAGCCTCAACATTCATCGGACCACATACATCTGTATGTATGATTTCCAACAAATCTGTTGCTCTCTCCATAGTACCGGAGAACGGCGTTTTAGTCATCTTGCCCATGAGGCACGGTTCGCAAGTACCAAGTGATTCATAATCAAGTGGTACCAAAAGTCCATTAGTATGGAGTTTCTTCATGCGCTTTACACCGATATGACCTAAACGGCAGTGCCACAAATAAGTTGCACTATCATTATCAACTCTGCATCTTTTGGCTTCAACATTATGAATATGTGTATCACTACTATCGAGATTCATCAAAAATAGACCACTCTTCAAGGGTGCATGACCATAAAAGATATTACTCATATAAATAGAACAACCATTATTCTCTGATTTAAATGAATAACCGTCTCGCATCAAACAAGATCCAGATATAATGTTCATGCTCAACGCTGGCACCAAATAACAATTATTTAGGTCTAATACTAATCCCGAAGGTAGATGTAGAGGTAGCGTGCCGACCGCGATCACATCGACTTTGGAACCATTTCCCACGCGCATCGTCACCTCGTCCTTTGCCAGTGTTCGCTTAATCCGTTGTCCCTGTTTCGAGTTGCAAATATTAGCAATAGAACCAGTATCAAATACCCAGGTGCTACTGCGAGCTCTAGTAAGGTACACATCAATAACATGTATATCACATATACCTTTGTTCACCTTGCCATCCTTCTTATCCGCCAAATACTTGGGGCAGTTCCGCTTCCAGTGACCAGTCTGCTTGCAGTAGAAGCACTCAGTTTCAGGCTTAGGTCCAGACTTGGGTTTCTTCTCCTGAGCAGCAACTTGCTTGTTGTTCTTCTTGAAGTTCCCCTTCTTCTTCCCTTTGCCCTTTTTCTTGAAACTAGTGGTCTTTTTGACCATCAACACTTGATGCTCCTTCTTGATTTCTACCTCCGCAGCCTTTAGCATTGCGAAGAGCTCGGGAATTGTCTTATCCATCCCTTGCATATTATAGTTCATCACAAAGCTCTTGTAGCTTGGTGGAAGTGATTGAAGAATTCTGTCAATGACGCTATCATCCGGAAGATTAACTCCCAGTTGAATCAAGTGATTACAATACCCAGACATCTTGAGTATATGCTCACTGACAGAACTATTCTCCTCCATTTTGCAGCTATAGAATTTATTGGAGACTTCATATCTCTCAATCTGGGCATTCTGCTGGAATATTAACTTCAACTCCTGGAACATCTCATATGCCCCATGACGTTCAAAATGTCGTTGAAGTCCCGGTTCTAATCCGTAAAGCATGGCACATTGAACTATCGAGTAGTCATCAGCTTTGCTCTGCCAGACGTTCTTAACGTTGTCAGTTGCATCAGCAGCAGGCCTGGCACCCAGCGGTGCTTCCAGGACGTAACTCTTCTGTGCAGCAATGAGGATAATCCTCAAGTTACGGACCCAGTCCGTGTAATTGCTACCATCATCTTTCAACTTTGCTTTCTCAAGGAACGCATTAAAATTCAACGGAACAACAGCACGGGCCATCTATCTACAATCAACATAAACAAGCAAGATACTATCAGGGACTAAGTTCATGATAAATTTAAGTTCAATTAATCATATTACTTAAGAACTCCCACTTAGATAGACATCCCTCTAATCATCTAAGTGATCACGTGATCCAAATCAACTAAACCATAACCGATCATCACGTGAAATGGAGTAGTTTTCAATGGTGAACATCGCTATGTTGATCATATCTACTATATGATTCACGCTCGACCTTTTGGTCTCAGTGTTCCGAGGCCATATCTGCATATGCTAGGCTCGTCAAGTTTAACCTGAGTATTCTACGTGTGCAAAACTGGCTTGCACCCGTTGTAGATGGACGTAGAGCTTATCACACCCGATCATCACGTGGTGTCTGGGCACGACGAACTTTGGCAACGCTGCATACTCAGGGAGAACACTTTTTATCTTGAAATTTAGTGAGAGATCATCTTATAATGCTACCGTCAATCAAAGCAAGATAAGATGCATAAAAATAAACATCACATGCAATCAATATAAGTGATATGATATGGCCATCATCATCGCTTGTGATCTCCATCTCCGAAGCACCGTCATGATCACCATCGTCACCGGCGCGATACCTTGATCTCCATCGTAGCATCGTTGTCGTCTCGCCAATCTTATGCTTCTACGACTATCGCTACCGCTTAGTGATAAAGTAAAGCGTTACAGGGCGATTGCATTGCATACAATAAAGCGACAACCATATGGCTCCTGCTAGTTGCCGATAACTTGGTTACAAAACATGATCATCTCATACAATAAAATTTAGCATCATGCCTTGACCATATCACATCATAACATGCCCTGCAAAAACAAGTTAGACGTCCTCTACTTTGTTTGTCGCAAGTTTTACGTGGCTGCTACGGGCTTAAGCAAGAACCAATCTTACCTACGCATCAAAACCACAATGATAGTTCATCAAGTTGGTGCTGTTTTAACCTTCGCAAGGACCGGGCGTAGCCACACTCGGTTCAACTAAAGTTGGAGAAACTGACACCCGCCAGCCACCTGTGTGCAAAGCACGGCGGTAGAACCAGTCTCGCGTAAGCGTACGCGTAATGTCGGTCCGGGCCGCTTCATCCAACAATACCGCCGAACCAATGTATGACATGTTGGTAAGCAGTATGACTTATATCGCCCACAACTCACTTGTGTTCTACTCGTGCATATAACATCAAACCATAAAACCTAGGCTCGGATGCCACTGTTGGGGAACGTAGTAATTTCAAAAAAATTCCTACGCACACGCAAGATCATGGTGATGCATAGCAACGAGAGGGGAGAGTGTTGTCTACGTACCCTTGTAGACCGAAGCGGAAGCGTTGACGCAACGTAGAGGAAGTAGTCGTACGTCTTCCCGATCCAACTGATCCAAGCACCGTTACTCCGGCACCTCCGAGTTCTTGGCACACGTTCAGCTCGATGACGCTCCCCGGGCTCCGATCCAGCAAAGCTTCGGGGAGGAGTTCCGTCAGCACGACGGCGTGGTGACGATCTTGATGTTCAACCGTCGCATGGCTTCGCCTAAGCGCCGCTACAATATGACCGAGGTGGAATATGGTGGAGGGGGGCACCGCACACGGCTAAGGAACGATCACAAAGATCAACTTGTGTGTTCTAGGGTGCCCCCTGCCCCCATATATAAACGAGCCAAGGGGAGGGGGCGGCCGGCCAAGGAGGGCGCGCCAAGGGGGAGTCCTACTCCCACCGGGAGTAGGACTCCCTTCTTCCTAGTTGGAGAAGGAGAAGTGGGAAAGAGGAGGAAGAGGGAAAGGAAAGGGAGGCGGGCGCCGCCCCCCTCTCCTTGTCCTATTCGGACTAGGGAGGGGAGGGGCGCGCGGCCACCTCTTGTCTCCTTTCCTCTTCTCCCTTAGGGCCCATGTAGGCCCAATAACCCCCGGGGGGGTTCCGGTAACCCCCCGGTACTCCGGTAAAATCCCGATTTCACCCGGAACGATTCCGATATCCAAATATAGGCTTCCAATATATCGATCTTTATGTCTCGACCATTTCGAGACTCCTCGTCATGTCCATGATCACATCCGGGACTCCGAACAACCTTCGGTACATCAAAATACATAAACTCATAATGAAATTGTCATCGTAACATTAAGCGTGCGGACCCTACGGTTCGAGAACAATGTAGACATGACCGAGACACGTCTCCGGTCAATAACCAATAGCGGAACCTGGATGCTCATATTGGTTCCTACATATTCTACGAAGAACTTTATCAGTCAGACCGCATAACAACATACGTTGTTCCCTTTGTCATTGGTATGTTACTTGCCCGAGATTCGATCGTCGGTATCTCAATACCTAGTTCAATCTCGTTACCGGCAAGTCTCTTTACTCGTTCCATAATACATCATCTCACAACTAACTCATTAGTTGCAATGCTTGCAAGGCTTATGTGATGTGCATTACCGAGAGGGCCCAGAGATACCTCTTCGACAATCGGAGTGACAAATCCTAATCTTGAAATACGCCAACCCAACATGTACCTTTGGAGACACCTGTAGAGTACCTTTATAATCACCAAGTTACGTTGTGACGTATGGTAGCACACAAAGTGTCCCTCCGGCAAACGGGAGTTGCATAATCTCATAGTCATAGGAACATGTATAAGTCATGAAGAAAGCAATAGCAACATACTAAACGATCGGGTGCTAAGCTAATGGAATGGGTCATGTCAATCAGATCATTCACCTAATGATGTGATCCCGTTAATCAAATAACAACTCTTTGTCCATGGTTAGGAAACATAACCATCTTTGATTAACGAGCTAGTCAAGTAGAGGCATACTAGTGACACTCTGTTTGTCTATGTATTCACACATGTATTATGTTTCCGGTTAATACAATTCTAGCATGAAGAATAAACATTTATCATGATATAAGGAAATAAATAATAACTTTATTATTGCCTCCAGGGCATATTTCCTTCACCATGGTTGATGAAACTTGCCCCTGGCTCCATGATAAGCCACAAGTATAGGGGATCGCAACAGTTTTCGAGGGTGGAGTATTCAACCCAAATTTATTGATTCGACACAAGGGGAGCCAAAGAATATTCTCAAGTATTGGCAGCTGAGTTGTGAATTCAACCACACTTGGAAACTTAATATCTGCAGCAAAGTGTTTGATGTCTACTGCACAACCTTCTTTTTGTAGACGTTGTTGGGCCTCCAAGTGCAGAGGTTTGTAGGACAGTAGCAAATTTCCCTCAAGTGGATGACCTAAGGTTTATCAATCTGTAGGAGGCATAGGATGAAGATGGTCTCTCTCAAACAACCCTGCAACCAAATAACAAAGAGTCTCTTGTGTCCCCAACACACCCAATACAATGGTAAATTGTATAGGTGCACTAGTTTGGCGAAGAGATGGTGAAACAAGTGGTATATGGATAGTAGATAAAGGTATTTGTAATCTGAAATTATAGAAACAGCAAGGTAACTAATGATAAAAGTGAGCGTAAACGGTATTGCAATGTGTTGAAACAAGGCCTAGGGTTCATACTTTCGCTAGTGCAAGTCCTCTCAACAATAATAACATAATTGGATCACATAACTATCCCTCAGCATGCAACAAAGAGTCACTCCAAAGTCACTAGTAGCAGAGAACGAACGAAGAGATTATGGTAGGGTACGAAACCACCTCAAAGTTATTCTTTCCAATCAATCCGTTGGGCTATTCCTATAAGTGTCACAAACAACCCTAGAGTTCGTACTCGAATAACACCTTAAGACAAAAAATCAACCAAAACCCTAATGTCACCTAGATACTCCAATGTCACCTCAAGTATCCGTGGGCATGATTATACGATATGCATCACACAATCTCAGATTCATCTATTCAACCAACACATAGAACCTCAAAGAGTGCCCCAAAGTTCCTATCGGAGAATCACGACGAAAACGTGTGCCAACCCCTATGCATAGGTTCATGGGCGGAACCCGCAAGTTGATCACCAAAACATACATCAAGTGAATCACGTGATATCCCATTGTCACCACAGATACACACGGCAAGACATACATCAAGTGTTCTCAAATCTTTAAAGACTCAATCCGATAAGATAACTTCAAAGGGGAACTCAATTCATTACAAGAGAGTAGAGGGGGGAAGAAACATCATAGGATCCAAATATAATATCAAAGCTCGCGATACATCAAGATCGTATCACCTCAAGAACACAAGAGAGAGATCAAACACATAGCTACTAGTACATACCCTCAGCCCCGAGGGAGAACTACTCCCTCCTCGTCATGGAGAGCACCGGGATGATGAAGATGGCCACCGGAGAGGGATTGCCCCCTCCGGCAGGGTGCCGGAACGGGTCTAGATTGGCTTTCGGTGGCTACGGAGGCTTCTGGCGACGGAACTCCCGATCTATTGTGCTCCCTGGAAGTTTTACGATACGTAGGTATATATGGGTGAAAGGAGTACGTCGGTGGACCGAAGGGGGGGGCACGAGGCAGGGGGCGCGCCCCAGGGGGGTGGCGCGCCCCCTACCCTCGTGAGCACCTCCTTCATCTTCTGACGCAGGGTCCAAGTCTATCTGGTAGGTTTCCTTCCAAAAATAACTTCTCCAGTTGATTTCGTTCCGTTTCGACTCCGTTTGATATTCCTTTTCTTCAAAACACTGAAATAGGCATAAAACGGCAAATCTGGGCTGGGCCTCCGGTTAATAGGTTAGTCCCAAAAGTAATATAAAAGTGGATAATAAAGCCCAATATTGACCAAAACAGTAGATAATATAGCATGGAGCAATCAAAAATTATAGATACGTTGGAGACGTATCAATGTTTAGTAGCAAAGTAATATGATAGTAGTGGTAACGATGGTAAAAGGTAACGGTAGCAAAAGTAATATTTTTGGTGTTTTATAGTGATGATAACAATAGCAACTGAAAAGTAAATAAGCGAAGAACAATATATGGAAAGCTCGTAGGCATTGGATCGGTGATGGAGAATTATGCCAGATGCGGTTGATCATGTAACAATCATAACCTAGGGTGACACAGAACTAGCTCCAATTCATCAATGTAATGTAGGCATGTATTTCGAATATAGTCATACGTGCTTATGGAAAAGAACTTGCATGACATCTTTTGTCCTACCCTCCCGTGGCAGTGGGGTCCTATTGGAAACTAAGGGATATTAAGGCCTCCTTTTAATAGAGTACCGGACCAAAGCCTTAACACATAGTGAATACATGAACTCCTCAAACTACGGTCATCACCGGGAGTGGTCCCGATTATTGTCACTTCGGGGTTGCCGGATCATAACACATAGTAGGTGACTATAGACTGATGACCCACAAGTATAGGGGATCTATCATAGCCTTTTCGATAAGTAAGAGTGTCGAACCCACCGAGGAGCAGAAGGAAATGAAAAGCAATTTTCAGTAAGGTATTCTCTGCAAGCACTGAAATTATCGATAACAGATAGTTTTGTGATAAGGTAATTTGTAATGAGTAGCAAGTAATAGAAGTAAATAAGGTGCAGCAAGATGGCCCAATCCTTTTTATAGCAAAGGACAAGCCTGGATAAACTCTTATATGAAGTAAAGCGCCCCCGAGGACACATGGGAATTATCGTCAAGCTAGTTTTCATCACGATCATATGATTCGCGTTTGGTACTTTGATAATTTGATATGTGGGTGGACCGGTGCTTGGGTGTTGTCCTTACTTGGACAAGCATCCCACTTATGATTAACCCCCATTGCAAGCATCTACAACTACAACGGAAGTATTAAGGTAAACCTAACCATAGCATGAAACATATGGATCCAAATCAGCCCCTTACGAAGCAACGCATAAACTAGGGTTTAAGCTTCTGTCACTCTAGCAACCCATCATCTACTTATTACTTCTCAATGCCTCCCTCTAGGCCCAAACAATGGTGAAGTGTCATGTATTCGACGTTCACATGACACCACTAGAGGGATGAAAACATACATCTCATCAAAATATCACACGAATACCAAATTCACATGACTACTAATAGCAAGACTTCTCCCATGCCCTCAGGAACAAACGTAACTACTCACAAAGCATATTCATATTCATAATCAGAGGGGTATTAATATGCATAATGGATCCGAACATATGATCGTCCACCAAATAAACCAACTAGCATCAACTACAAGGAGTAATCAACACTACTAGCAACCCACAGGTACCAATCTGAGGTTTGGATACAAAGATTGGATACAAGAGATGAACTAGGGTTTGAGATGAGATGGTGCCGGTGAAGATGTTGATGGAGATTGACCCCCTCCCGATGAGAGGATCGTTGGTGATGATGATGGTGATGATTTCCTCCTCCCGGAGGGAAGTTTCCCCGGCAGCACAGCTCCGCCGGAGCCCTAGATTGGTTCCGCCAAGGCTCCGCCTCATGGCGGTGGAGTCTCGTCCCGAAAGCTTGCTTATGATTTTTTCCTCGACAAAGTACTCCATATAGCAGAAGATGGGCATCGGAGGGCCACCAGGGGGCCCACGAGGCAGGGGGCGCCTAGGGGGTAGGGCGCGCCCCTCCCTCATGGCCAGGGTGTGGCCCCCCTCTGGAACTTCTTGCGCTCAATATTTTTTATATATTCTGGAAATAGCTTCCGTGAAGTTTCAAGACATTTGGAGCTGTGCGGAATAGGTCTCTAATATTTGCTCCTTTTCCAGCCGAGAATCCCAGCTGCCGGTATTCTCCCTCTTCATGTAAACCTTGTAAAATAAGAGAGAATAGGCGTAAGTATTGTGACATAATGTGTAATAACAGCCCATAATGCAATAAATATCGATATAAAAGCATGATGCAAAATGGACGTATCAACTCCCCCAAGCTTAGACCTCGCTTGTCCTCAAGCGAAAGCCGAAATCGAAAAATATGTCCACATGTTTAGAGATAGAGGTGTCGACAAAAATAAAATATGGACATGAGGGCATCATGATCATCTTCTATATCTAAATAGCTAGCCCCCACTAAGATATTTCTCTCAACATGCAAGCATGTCACCTCATCATTCAACATGCATAAGAAAAGGCCCACCTCAACATGCAACTATGCATATTAAAAATCCACTACAACATGCATGCATGTAAAATTCCATTTTATTATGCTATTTACATTTAATTCTTATATACTTTCAGAAACTATTTTTTCAAGAATTCATGTTCCATATAATCAAAATCTCATTGAAATATTGCAAACATTCCCGCAACAACGTGTGGGGCATCATCTAGTTCTTAGAACAACAACAACAACACACACACATATATTGTCATATGATCGCTTATGCTAAAGTAACAATTCAATCAAAATTTCAAGTATGAATCATAAACTTCATTGAGAACCAACAAACTCTAATCTCAGTCATTGAGGCAATTGCAATTTATCATAACATAGGAAAGAGTCAATATAAGAGCTTTTCAGCAAGTCTACATACTCAACCATCATTTAGTCTTTCACAATTGCTCACACTCACGCAATATTTATGGGTATGAAGTTTTAATCGGACACAGAGAAAGATAGGAGTTTATGGTTTTGCCTCCCAACGTTTTACCTCAAGGGTAATGTCAACAATAATAGTTCATGAAGACTCACATCCAATTAGCTATATATATATCAGGATCTTTCCAACAAATTGTTCTTGCCAAAGGATAAAATGCAAAAAGGAAAGGTGAAGATCACCATGACTCTTATGTAAGGTAGAAGATAAAAGTAAAAGATAGGCCCTTCGTAGAGGGAAGCAGAGGTTGTCATGCGCTTTTATGGTTGGATGCACAAAATCTTAATGCAAAAGAACGTCACTTTACATTGCCACTTGTGATATGGACCTTTATTATGCAGTCCGTCGCTTTTATTTCTTCCATATCACAAGATCGTATAAAGCTTATTTTCTCCGCACTAATAAGTCATACATATTTAGAGAGAAATTTTTATTGCTTGCACTGATGACAACTTACTTGAAGGATCTTACTCAATCCATAGGTAGATATGGTGGACTCTCATGGCAAAACTGGGTTTAGGGATGATTGGAAGCACAAGTAGTATTTCTACTTGGTGCAGAGAACTTGGCTAGCATGAGAGGGAAAGGCAAGCTCAACATGTTGGATTATCCATGACAATATAATTTATCTCAGATGTAAGAAAACATAACCCATTACGTTGTCTTCCTTGTCCAACGTCAACTCTTAGTATGTCATACTTTAATGAGTGCTCACAATCATAAAAGATGTCCAAGATAGTATATTTATATGTGAAGCTCTCTTTCTTTATTACTTCCTATTAATTGCAACGATGACCAAAACTATGTTTGTCAACTCTCAACAACTTTTATTCATCATACTCTTTATATGTGAGCTCATTACTCTCCATAAGATCCATATGATCTCTTTATTTCTTCTCTTTTATTTTATTTAATTCCCTCAAGATCATAGCAAAATAATCAAGCCCTTCATTCAACACTAAACTTTATTATATATAGCTCACGGACTCGATTACATAGAAGGATCATAAAGCAAAACTCACAACTAGATCATACTAAAACTTTATTCTACTAGATCAAGATATTATCAAAAGGATCAAACTAAGAAAAACGGTAAAGATAAAAGTTGTGATGGTGATACGATACTGGGGCACTCCCCGAAGCCTGGCACTTGCCAAGGGGAGTGCCCATACCAGATACCCAGTTCTTATTTGTTGGTGAAGAAGGTGGAGTTGTTGATGATGGATAGTCACACATCGAGCATAGGAGGTCCTCCAACTTGTGGATAATGCCCTTGAGTGCGATGATATGCTCCTTCAACAAAAAAATTCACGTGTGAGATACTTGTTTTGTATACGAGCTAACTCAATCATTTTGAAAGCTTCGATCTCAGTTGGGGTAAGAAGATTGTGATCAAGTTGAAGGATGTCTTCTGCTGCTGGAACTTGGTCCTCCGTGGCCTTATTGATCCCTTCATCCTTGTTGATCTCCATAGGTTCTTCCCTCTTTAGTTCTATCTTCATTAGCCAAGCATCGTTGCCCTCATTATTGGAGGAGGAGGGAGACGGCATGATGCTTGGCCTTGACAACCCTGGCAGAAAACAGCTCGAAACAAGAGCATGAGATTTTTGCGTCATACAGTGGTCAAAACCTTCGTGAGATTATATAATGAATTTTTACCAACCAAAAGAAGTATCGCGCAAGAAAATAGAGTCCGGAGAGCACACGAGGTGCCCACGAGGCAGGGGGCGTGCCCTCCACCCTCGTGGAAGCCCCGTGTCCTTTCCGGTCTACTTCTTATTTTCCTATTTTTTATATATTCCAAAACGGAGAAATATTGCCATGAGAACTCTTTTGGAGTCGGTTTACTTACCGTACCACGTACCTATTCCTTTCTGGAGTCTGAGACGTTCCGGAAAGTGTCCCTTATGTATTCCTCCCGGGTTACGGTTTCAATAACATTAGTTTCAACATTTATGGGATTACCTGAGATATAATGTTTAATTCTTTGACCGTTCACCACCTTCGGATTTGTGCCTTCGAAGTTGTTGATTTTTATGGCACCGGAACGGTAGACCTCCTCGATAACGTAAGGACCTTCCCATTTAGAGAGAAGTTTACCTGCAAAAAATGTTAAATGAGAGTTGTATAGCAATACATAATCACCTACACTGAACTCACGCTTTTGTATCCTTTTATCGTGCCATCTTTTAACTTTTTCTTTAAACAACTTGGCATTTTCATAAGCCTGGGTTCTCCATTCATCAAGTGAGCTAATGTCAAAAAGCCTCTTCTCACCAGCAAGTTTGAAGTCATGGTTGAGCTCTTTAATATCCCAATATGCCTTATGTTCTAGTTCGAGAGGTAAGTGACATGCTTTACCATAAACCATTTTATACGGAGACATACCCATAGGATTTTTATATGCAGTTCTATAGGCCCATAATGCATCATCAAGTTTCTTGGACCAATTCTTTCTAGATCTGTTAACAGTATTTTGCAAAATTAATTTGAGCTCTCTATTACTCAATTCTACTTAACCACTAGACTGTGGGTGACAATGAGATGCAATTCTATGATTAACATCATATTTAGCAAGCATTTTACGAAAAGCACCATGAATAAAATGTGAACCACCATCAGTCATTAAATATCTAGGGACTCCAAACCTCAGAAAAATAACTTCTTTAAGCATCTTCATAGAGGTGTTATGATCAGCACTACTAGTTGGAATAGCTTCTACCCACTTACTAACATAATCAACAACAACTAAAATATGTATATACCCATTAGAGGAAGGAAAAGGTCCCATATAATCAAAGCCCCAAACATCAAATGGTTCAATAACAAGTGAATAATTCATAGGAATTTCTTGACGTCTATTAATATTACTGATTCTTTGACATTCATCACAAGATAAGACAAACTTATGGGCATCCTTGAAGAGGGTAGGACAATAAAAACCGGATTACAATACCTTGTGTGCAGTTCTATCTCCAGCATGGTGTCCTCCATAAGCCTCGGAGTGACACTTGCGTAGGATCTGTTCCTGTTCATGCTCAGGTACACAACATCTAATAATACCATCTACTCCTTTATAAAGATGTGGGTCATCCCAAAAGTAATGTCTCAAATCATAGAAGAACTTTTTCTTTTGTTGGTATGTGAAACTAGGTGGTATAAATTTAGCAACAATATAATTAGCATAATCAGCATACCATGGAGCAGTACGAGAAGCATTTATGACATTTAATTGTTCATCAAGAAAGCTATCATCAATAGGTAGTGGGTCGTCAAGAACATTTTCTAACCTAGACAAGTTGTCTGCAACGGGGTTCTCAGCTCCCTTTCTATCTATAATATGCAAATCAAATTCTTGTAGCAGGAGAACCCATCTAATAAGTCTAGGTTTAGCATCTTTATTTTCCATAATGTATTTAATAGCAGCATGATCAGTGTGAATAGTTACTTTAGAATCAACAATATAAGGTCTGAACTTATCACAAGCAAATACAACTGCTAAAAATTCTTTTTCAGTAGTAGCATAATTTATCTGGGAACTGTCTATAGTTTTACTAGCATATTGAATAACATTTAATTTCTTATCAACTCTTTGCCCTAGAACAGCACCTACAGCATAATCACTAGCATCACATATAATTTCAAAGGGTAAATTCCAATCAGGTGGCTGAACAATAGGTGCAAAAATCAATGCTTTCTTAAGTATTTCAAATGCTTCTACACAATCATCATCAAAGATGAAAGGAATGTCTTTTTGTAATAGATTAGTCAGAGGCCGAGAAATTTTTGAGAAGTCCTTAATGAACCTCCTATAAAAACCAGCGTGACCGAGGAAGCTTCTTATACCTTTAATGTCCTTGGGACATGGCATCTTTTCAATAGCGTCGACTTTAGCTTTATCAACTTCAATGCCTCTTTCAGAAATTTTATGCCCCAAGACAATACCTTCATTGACCATAAAGTGGCACTTCTCCCAGTTCAAGACAAGATTAGTTTCTTCACATCTCTGCAAAACTCGATCAAGGTTGCTCAAGCAATCATCAAAAGTGGATCCATAAACGGAGAAATCGTCCATGAAAACCTCACAAATCTTTTCACAAAAGTCAGAGAATATAGCCATCATGCATCTTTGAAAGGTAGCCGGCGCATTACATAAACCAACAGGCATACATCTATAAGCAAAAGTACCGAAAGGGCAAGTAAAAGTGGTCTTTGATTTATCATCAGCTGACACAGGTATTTGAGAGAAGCCAGAGTAACCGTCTAAAAAGCAAAAATGTGTATGTTTGGATAATATTTCTAGCATTTGATCAATGAAAGGCAAATGGTAATGATCTTTTTTAGTAGCTTTATTTAATTTGTGAAAATCAATTACCATCCTATAACCTGTAATAATTCTTTATGGGATCAATTAATCTTTATCATTATGTACGACAGTAATACCTCCCTTCTCAGGGACACAATGGACTGAGCTTACCCACTGACTATCAGCAACGAGATAAATTATACCTGCCTCAAGGAGCTTTAATATTTCCTTTCTTAACTTCTTTCATCTGAGGATTTAGCCGTTGTTGGTGATCAATAACTGGTTTGGCATCTTTCTCCAAATTTATTTTGTGTTGACTTAGAGTGGGACTAATGCCCTTAAGATCATCAAGAGTATATCCAATAGCAGCACGGTGCTTCTTCAGAGTTTTCAATAATTTCTCTTCCTCCTTCTCTGAAAGGTTAGCACTAATAATAACAGGATATATCTTCTTTTCATCAAGATAAGCATATTTAAGAGTATCAGGCAATGGTTTAAGCTCAAACACGAGATCACCCTTGGGTGGAGAAGGATCTCCTAGGATTTCAACGGGCAAGTTGTGTTTCAAAATAGGCCCCTGTTTAAAAAATACTTCATCTATGTCCCTTCTTTCATTCATGAACATATCATTTTCATGGTCTAGCAAATATTATTCTAAAGGATCAGTAGGAGGCACGGCATGTAACATCCCGAATTTTCAATTTGGAATGTTATACATTAGATCATCATTGCATATCATATTTTATTGCATTTTGGCTTGATCCTAGAAATTCTATGCAACTCAAGGACCTACGGAGAGAGTTGGGGATTTCATTATTTTCATATTCGACTTTTCTCAAATTTTGAAAAGAGGATCATTTGATTTTAATTATTTTCTCTTCGAATATTTATTTTAAAAATAAAAGAGAGAGGATAAAATGACTTCCCCAAAATAGAGAAATATCGAAGATTTAATATTAAAATCAAATAAGATTTTTATTCGGAATTTTATCGCTATTTTATTTGAATTAGGAAAAATATGCGTTTTTCGAAATTGCATTTTAGGCCCAAATAAATGTTCATCTTGTCCGAATTATTTTTAGAGGACGGGGAAAATTTATTTTGGGATTTTTGGAGTCCGTTTAGTATTTCTTTTCTTTCTTTTCTGCACGTCGGAATTATTAAAAAAAAAGTGAACCGACTCCGGGCCGTACCCGAGCGGGATTCCGCCGGGGGGCCTTTTTAAGCCGCGCCGCCGAGCCCACCGCAGCCCAAACCGCGCTGCTGCCCAAACCCTAACTCTAGCCACGCCGCCGCCTCGCCTCGCGCGCTGTCGCCGCCACCCGTCGCCCGCGCCGCCGTGCCCCGCAGCTGCCACCGCCGCCCGCCGCCCGCGCCGCCGCCGCCGCCGCACCGGAGCCGCCCCACCGTCGCCGGACCTCGCCGGACCCCACGTAGCCGCCTCAGTTTTCATGAGAAAACCGTTTGGTTTTTTCGAAACCCTAGATCCGTTTTTTATCCGATTCGGTTTAGTTATTTAGCGAATGCACATTTTTACGTTTGTTTTAACGAATGGTTTTCACCATTTAGCCGCAGACAGCAAACGTTCGTTCGTTAGCCTGTTCGTCGGTTTTTCTTTTTCTCCGATTTTCCGCGATTATTTTCGATCGCGATTTCTGATCCGATTTTCGTTCTAGTATAACTTTTCGCTCGTTTAATGGAATCAGGCGATTCAAGCGCCTAGAGTTTCGTCTCGAAACCCTCTTTCTATTTAACCAACTTAAACAAGTTTTTTGCTACTGTAAAATTTGACTTTAGTCCAGATTAGTAAACGAAGCTTGTTTCTTTCGCCGTTTGAGTTTTGTTGCTTCATTTGATTTGATTCTTTTTGCAAACTGGAGTTCTTCAGTTGAACTTTCTGGTTAGACTTTTTGTAACATCCCAAATTTGCAATTTGGAATGTTATACACTAGATCATCATGCATATCATATTTACTTGCATCTTGGCCGATCCTAGAAATTTCACGCAACTCAAGGACCCACGGAGAGAGTTGGAGATTTCGTTATTTTCATATTTGAGAGTTTCTCAAATTTTGAAAAGAGGATCGTTTGATTTATTTGTTTTATCTTCGATAAATTTTCCGGTGTCAAAATATGAGAGAGGGAATAATATGACTTTCCCAAAATTTAGGAAAATGAAGATTTAATAAATAGATCAATTTTTGTTTACCGGAGTTTTCTTTGCATTTTATTTGGATAGGGAAAAATGCGCGTTTTCGAAAATTGCATTTTAGGTCCGGAGAAAAGTTCATTTTGTTCGACTCATTTTTAGAAGTCGGGGAAAATTTACTTTTTTAGATTTGGAGTCCGGTAGATTTGTTTTTCTGTTTTTCTTTTTTTTTCTTTCGAGCGCGGAACCGTTTAAAAAAAAATCCCAGCGGCTTGGGCCTTTGGCCCAAGCCGCCGCAAGCCAAGCCGCCGGCCAGGAGGGCCAAAGGCCATCGCCGCGCCAGGCGCAAAGCGCCAGGGAGCCGCCGCCTCTTTCTTTTAGGAAATCCTAGTAGGACTTTTGTCCTACTTCCGTATATTCCTTTTCTATTTCTAGATCTTTTTCTATTCCTAGTCTAATTCTTGCCCCCTACCTCAAGTTTTGTCTCCCCTCACCAATATAAATACCCAAGCACCCCCCCTCTAAATCATCAAACCCAAAGCCTAGAGCACCACCACACCACACGCCGCCGCGCCACCCCGCGCCCTACGCCACCGCCGCACCTAGTCGCCACGCCACCCTAAGCCGCCGCCCGCGTCTTGCCTACACCGCCGCTGCCCCTCACCCACGCCACCGCCGCCGCCGCCCAACGCCGCCGCCGCCGGAGCCCCGTTCGCCGGAGACCTCAGCAAGGTTGCCCCGCGCTACATCTATTCGTTTCCTCGGATCGTTTTCTTCTAATCGTTCCGATTCTTTTCTTCTCTAAACCGTTCCGGTTTTCTAGATCGGTTTTTCGATCGGTTTTCTTCTCCGAAACCCTAGATCGGATTCGTTTTCTTCTCCGATTTAGTTGCCTTTGGACCGTTCTCCGGACCGTTCATCCTAACGAACGTGATCACCGGATTCTTCTAGGTTAACGACATCCGTTCGTTTAACCGTTCTTCTTTTTCTTTTCGTCGGATTTATTCCGCGATCGCGATCTCAGATCTGATCTTCTTTCTAGTCTTTCTTTTCGCTCGTTTATCGGAATCAGGTGATACAAGCGCCTGGAGTTTCGTCTCGAAACCGCCGTTCCGTCTAATCAACTTGAACAAGCTTTTGCTACAGTAAAATTTTGACCTAGTTTCAACTTGCTAGAACCGAGTTGTTTTCTTTCGCCGTTTGATTTTTTGTTCGGTTCTTTCTTTCTTTGCAATCGGAGTTCTTAAATTGAACTTTCTGGTTCGTTCTCTCGTTCGAGTTTTACCTGTGCATTAGATGAGTACTTATTGTATGCTTGTTGTTTGTCTGCGATAGATTACCCGGATTGCGCCGCTTGTTACTTGGAAACCCTAGGACTCGCGGATCATCAGCAAGGCAAGTAACACTTTGATCATACCTTTTCTACAACCCAGTTTTATTGCATTAGATCAATCCTCACACATTGCATGATTAGGATCTAATTAAATTGTGGGATGGGAAGTAGATGAGGTAGTACCTATTACCTGTATTATTATGAAACCTTTGGGAGTTACTTCTGCGTTTGCTTATTATTATGCCATGCTATGCTAGTAGACGTGGATTGGGTGAGTGATATCCATTACAGATGTGAGTTGATAATTTTAAAAGGTTTATCTAAGGTGGCAACTTAAACACACATCTGGGTGGATTGAGGCACCTGATGTCTATCAGGACTTGCCTATTTTTTTTGGACCGCCACCCAGGCTCAAAGGGATCATAAGATCTTTCATGCTAGAAACTTCCGTGTGCAGCCACAAGCCATTATGGGCTCTGGCATAGTTGACTAAGTTGTGCGAACTCTTACGGGGTGGACTAGCAGATGTAGGGGTTGTAGGTGGTACGGTCTACCCCACATGTAAGGTGCTAGCGCTTCTGAAAGACTGTGTCTCGGTCATCCGTCTTCTCAAACACCATGTAGTGCGAGAAAACAAACGGAGGCGATCGAGTCTTGTGGGGAAAAGTGCGCAAACCTCTACAGAGTAACAAACTAATCATGATTAGCCGTGTCCCCGGTTATGGACAACTTGAGTATCTAGTACTTGAAAATCATTGTGAATCTCAACATGTTACTTCTAATTAATGTTGTTGGGTTTTAATTATTTTTAATTGGGATTGAGAATGCTGTCAACCATTCTCAATGTTTCACAACCACCATGATAGTTAAATAAATTTATTCCTTTGCAGTAGGGAAAAATTGGCTTTACGCAAAACTGTAACCATAGAGCTTTCCACCAGCCATATATGCATATAGTATAGCTGTTTCATTCCATTACTCTCTATGTGTTACTTTGCCAGCATATTCCATGTGCTGACCCGTTTTCGGGCTGCAACTTCTCATGTTGCAGACTTTTCAGACGACGAGTAAAGAGCTTTTAGGTCGTGGTTCTATACTCAGTGATGCCGCTGGAGTTGATGGACCCATTTATCTTCCGAGTCTTCCGCTGTTATCGTTATTAGATGGCCTTCAGCCATATTTATTGTAATAAGTTCTTTTTGAGCCATCGATGTAATAAGTGTGTGATTGCAACTCTGCTATAAAACCTCGATGTACTGTGTGGTGTCAGCATTACTGATCCAGGGATGACACCGTAGCACAGTAGACGTGATCCATTCGGGTCAGGTCGCTACACTTTTTATTTTAGTTTTACCCGTGCCCTTGCTTGATTGCTTATTGTATGCTTGTTTGATTGCGATAGAGTACCCGGAGTGCGAAGCGTGCTACATCGAGTCTCTAGGTTTCACGGATCATCAGCAAGGCAAGTGACACTTTGATCATACCTCTTCACTACCCAGTTTTTATTGCATTAGATCAATCCTCAAACAATTGCATGGTTAGGATCTGATTAAATTGTGGGTTTGGGAAGTAGATGAGGCAATACCTATTCACCTGTTTATTATCAAACCCTGGGGAGTTACTTCTACGTTGCTTATTATGTTATGCTATGCTATGCTCATAGACGTGGATTGGGTTTGAGAGTATCCATGACAGATGTGAGATTGTTATTTAATGGTTTAACTTAAGGTGGAAACTTTAATACACATCTGGATGGATTGAGGCACCTGGGGAATTCCAGTGATTGCTTGTATTTTTTGGAAATCCCGGGGTACCATGTGATTCTCCTATGGAGCGCCACCCAGGCTCAAAGGGATCATAATATTATTCATACTGGAAACTTCCGTGTGCAGCCACATGCCATTATGGGCTCTAGCATAGTTGAGTAAGTTGTGGGAAACCTTTCCATGATGGGCTAGCAGATGTAGGGGATTGTAGGTGTACCGGCCTATCTATCGGTTAAGGGGACCTCTTCTAAAAGACTGTGTCTCGGTCATCCGTTTCTCAAACATTATGTAGTGCGAGAAATCCAACGGAGGAGATCGAGTCTTGTGGGGAAAAGTACACAAACCTCTGCAGAGTGTACAAACTAATCATGGTTAGCCGTGTCCCCGGTTATGGACATCTTGAGTATCTGGTTCTTGGATTATCCTGTGGATCTCATCACTCTTCAATATAATTTGATTGGGTTAATGATTACTTTTAATTGGGATTGAGAGGGGGTTTACGTTCGCAATGTTTTCAACCAACTTTGTAGTTAAACAAAATATATTCCTTTGCAGTAGGGAAAAATTGGCGTTTCGCAAAACCTATTAACCATATAGCCCCCACCAGCCATATATGCATGTAGTGATAGCTTTGTTCTGTTTATTACTCTCTTGTGTTACATTGCCAGCATATTCCATGTGCTGACCCGTTTTCGAGCTGCAACGTATCATGTTGCAGACTTTTCAGATGACGAGTAAGGAGCCTTAGGTCGTGGTCTTTCACTCAGTGATGCCGTTGGAGTTGATGGACTCACTTTATCTTCCAAGCCTTCCATTGTTATTATATTAGATGGCCTTAAGCCATATTTATTGTAATAAGTTCTCTTTTGATACACTCGATGTAATAAGTGTGTGATTGCTACTCTCTTATAAACCCTCAAGTACTGTGCGTGTTAGCATTACCGATCCAGGGATGACACTGATGCACAGAGATCAGACTGTTTGAGGTCTGGTCGCTACAAGATGGTATCAGAGCACACGTTGACAGTAGGACACGACCACTAAGCTAAAGCCCTAGATCACTACCCTCTTCTCATTTTTGACTTCTCTCCATTTTCTACTCTTTAGGATGGAGGACGCAAGGAACAAGTTTGCACAACCAGATGAAGACACACCTTTTGGATGCCACTTGAAGGAAGTCACTAAGTACCTGAACATCGGAATACCAAGCTTCACCGGGACTTACAACACCACTTTACCAGAAGAGGAGCGATGGATGATTCAAGTTCAAGTTCCAGGAAGGACATTCACGCCAGTCACTAAACCCATAGAGTTTTCCTTTGATGCACCAACCTGGAGTCTAGGAAAGAGTATGGCAGCTCACATCACCATGGGACGCATTGGAGAAGTTTACCACAAGGATCTCAAGGATACTATCTACCAGATTTGTGGGCGCCGAGATGAGCAATGGGAGATGATCAGCACCAGGAAGGATAGATCAATTGCCGCTTTCATCCAGGAGTTAAACCAGCATATTCGCCGCCAGGAAAATCTGATGTGCGCAGGCATGATAGATCTGAAGAAGGCGATGACAAGGATCACGGAGCTTGAGGAAGAACTCAAGGCAACTCGCGAAGATTATGAGGAAGAAATTGTCGTACTAGTGGAGAAGAATGGCGACTTGACAAGGAAGCTAGGAGTATTCATGGGAGACCCCGCGCCAGGAGGAGAAGATGACGGCTCCACTTGCCCGGAAAACTACATCATCATCAACGACACCGACTCGGACCCCAACGATAGTGATGATGATTATGTTGATGAAGCTGGAGCGGATATCATGGAGTCTTCGACCGAACAATATTTCTAGCTGACCACCAAAACAGTAGTAGTAGTCTACCATGTAAATAGTATAGTCCAAGCACTTTGTAACGATAAGTTCTAGACTGATTGTATGCCCTTGCTTGATTGATTGAGTGATATGATTGTGTTTGTCTCATGTGCATATGGGTAGTGCTTTCTCACTATACCTCATTCTATTCTATTCTCTTCCCTCTAAACCCTCAGATGCCTCTGAGACGTGACCCCGGATTTACCTTTCCACCAGAGCTCACTCAGTTGATCCAGCAGCAGAATACCCTGATGTAGATGTTAGTTCAGAACCAAGGCAACAACAACACCACCACCAACAACAACCCACCACCACCACCCCCAGTTGACAATTTAGCCTGTTTTCTGAGGTTGCAGCCGCCGGTGTTTTCCAGTAGCACCGAGCCGATAGTGGCAGATGATTGGCTCCGCAGGATTGGAAGGGAGTTAACCACTGCAGGATGCACAGATGCTGAGAGGGTGCGTTTTGCTGCGCACCAATTGGATGGACCAGCAGCCTCATGGTGGGAGAATTACACTGTCACATATCCTATAGCCACTGTTACATGGGACCAGTTCCAGCAGGCTTTTCGCACTGCCCATGTATCAGCAGGAGCTATGGCCATAAAGAAGCGTGACTTTCGCAACTTATGCCAAGGAGGACGCACCGTTAGCCAGTATATGGATGACTTTAGCAAGCTAGCACGTTATGCCCCAGATGATGTTGCTACGGATGCAGCTAAGCAGGAGAAGTTTTTGGAAGGACTGAATGATGAGCTGAGCATGCAGTTGATGGTAGCAACCTTTAATAACTACCAACAATTGGTAGATAGAGCTCTCATGATTGAAGGGAAGCAGTAGCAGATAGATAACCGCAAGAGGAAGTATGGACAAGGGAAGTATAATTTTTGAGCTCAGCAGAGACCCCGTTTCACCCCAAACTCAGGAGG
The DNA here is from genome assembly GCF_003073215.2 of Triticum urartu. NCBI lineage: Eukaryota > Viridiplantae > Streptophyta > Magnoliopsida > Poales > Poaceae > Triticum > Triticum urartu. Next base: position 443,025,148 of record NC_053027.1, read on the forward strand.
ACTTATGCATAACCATGGAGGCCACACTCACAATGGAGGAAGTTCTCACAACCATAGTGGCTCCAAGAATGGTAATGGAGGAAGCAACGGACAGAACCGTTCCAACCCAGCAACGCCCGCCAAGAAAGATCTAAGCCACGTTATTTGCTACAAGTGCCAGAAGACCGGACATTACGCCAATGAATGTCCTGAAGCTAAGAACGAAAACGGCAATGGAAGCTCTGGGAAGAAGCCCAACCCTTTCAACAGGGGACAAGTGAACCACGTTAACGTGGAGGAGATTGAAGCCCAGCTAGATGCAGTAATAGGTAAGTTTTTGGTTAAGTCTTTTACTGCAGTCGTACTTTTCGTTACCGGTGCATCGCATTCATACATATCAAGGGGATTTGTGGATAAGTATAAACTGCCCACCAAAGTTCTTAGTACACCTATGTTAGTGAGCTCGCCAAGAGTAGAGTATATGGAAAGCCAAGGATGTTTTCAGATACCGTTGGCCATAGGTAGGCACATTTTCCCCTCAGATCTGATAATTCCGGAGTCGCAAGGTTTGGATGTGATTCTGGGTATGGATTGGCTATCGATGTATGGAGGAAACATCGATTGCGCTAGTAAGTCGACTTTGCTCACCACCCCAGAAGGAAGAAGGATCAAGTATGTATCCCGGCATGTGCCGATTAGGACTCAAGTAAATTCCTTAACATGAGTTGTACAGGAGGAAGTACAAGTGGTAAAGGATTTCCCGGATGTATTTTCAGAAAAGTTGCCAGACATGCCACCGGATAGAGACATCGAATTTTTGATTGAGCTTTTGCCAGGCACAGGGCCAATATCTAAGATACCGTACAGGATGCCCGCACAGGATTTAGAGGAAATTAAGAAGAAGATTAAGGAGTTACTGGATAAAGGATATATTCGCCCAAGTTCGTCACCTTGGGGATCACCAGTACTTCTAGTGGAGAAGAAGGATGGATCGTTAAGGATGGATGTTGATTATCGTGGATTGAATGAAGTAACGATCAAGAACAAGTACCCACTGCCGATGATCAATGATTTGTTTGATCAGCTGCAAGGAGCTAAGGTGTTTTCCAAGATCGATCTGCGATCAGGGTACCACCAGTTGAAGATTCGAGAGCAGGATATACCTAAGACGACTTTTACCACAAGGTACGAGCTATATGAGTATACCGTTATGTCATTTGGCCTGACTAACGCACCTGCCTATTTTATGAACATGATGAACAAGGTGTTTATGGAGTTTTTGGATAAGTTCATCGTAGTGTTCATAGATGATATTCTGGTCTACTCGAAGAATGAAGAGGAGCATAAGGAGCACTTGCGTTTGGTACTTGGGAAGCTCAGAGAACATCAGCTATACGCCAAGTTCAGCAAGTGTGAGTTTTGGTTGAAGGAAGTTGGATTCCTTGGACATGTTATATCTGGAGAAGGAATAGCAGTAGACCCCAACAAAGTCGTCATTGTGACAAATTGGGAGGCACCCACATCCGTTGGAGAGATCCGGAGTTTTCTTGGACTCGCGGGATACTACCGGAGGTTCATTGAGAATTTCTCGAAGATTGCAAAGCCTATGATGGAGTTGTTAAAGAAGGACACCAAATTCAAATGGACTGAGGAATGTGAGGCCAGTTTTCAGGAATTGAAGAAACATTTGGTTACATCACCAGTGTTGATTCTGCCAGATCAACGCAAGGATTATGAAGTGTATTGCGACGCCTCTCGTCGAGGACTTGGAGCAGTGCTTATGCAGGAAGGAAGAGTTGTTTCATATGCCTCACGACAGCTTAAAACCCATGAGTTAAATTATGCTACACATGATTTTGAGTTAGCAGCCGTAGTGCATGGGTTGAAGATTTGGAGACATTTTCTCATCGGGAACCATTGTGAGGTATACACGGGTCACGAGAGCTTGAAGTATATCTTCACACGGAAGGATTTGAATCTCAGGCAGAGGAGATGGTTGGAACTCATAAAGGATTATGATATAAAGTTGCATTATCATCCTGGAAAGGCTAACGTAGTAGCCGATGCGTTGAGCCGCAAGAGTCATGTCAATACACTCATGACAGGAGAGTTACCCAAGGAGTTAGCAGAAGACCTTCGTGAGCTATGTTTGGAGATAATTCCGAGAGGTTATGTAGCAGCTTTGGAGATTCAGTCTACTTTGATGGATAAGATCAGAGAAGCGCAGAAGACGGGCAAGGAGATTGCCGAGATAAGGAAAGGATGAGGAAAGGAAAAGCCAAGGGATTTCGGGAGGATGAACACGATACCCTATGGTTTGAGGACCGCGTATATGTACCAAATGATCAGGAGATCAGGAAGCTAATTTTGCAAGAGGCCCATGACTCACCATATTCGATTCACTCAGGAAATACCAAGATGTATCTGGATCTGAAGGATAGATTTTGGTGGACCGGAATGAAGAAGGATATTGCGGAGTATGTAGTAGTTTGTGATGTATGTCAGAGAGTGAAGGCAGAGCATCAGAAGCCAGCAGGATTGCTGCAACCATTGCCGATACCCGAATGGAAGTGGGATAAGCTAGGCATGGATTTTATCACGGGATTACCCAGGACTCGTTCAGGCTATGACTCGATATGGGTTGTAGTCGATCGCTTGACGAAAGTAGCTCATTTCATCCCAGTAAAGACCACTTACACCAGTGCTAAGTTGGCAAGGATATGCATGACCAGGATCGTATGTTTGCATGTAGTTCTGAGAACAATTATATCAGATAGAGGAACCCAGTTTACCTCAAAGTTTTGGAATCAGTTGCATGAAACTTTGGGAACCAGGCTAGAGTTCAGTACAGCTTTTCACCCACAGACGGATGGATAGACTGAGAGAGTCAATCAGATTCTGGAGGACATGTTGAGAGCTTGTGCGCTAGATTATGGATCTAGTTGGGACGAAAATTTGCCTTACGCAGAGTTCTCATACAACAACAGTTACCAAGCCATTTTGAAGATGGCCCCTTTCGAAGCATTGTACGGAAGGAGGTGCAGAACACCATTGTTGTGGAATGAAGTTGGAGACCGACAGTTGTTTGGACCAGATTTGATTAAAGAATCGGAAGAGAAGGTTAAACTGATTCGTGATAGACTCAAGGTAGCCCGGTCCAGGCAGAAGAGCCATGCGGATTCTAAACGCAAGGAGACAGCTTACGAAGTTGGAGACAAAGTGTATCTTCGGGTATCACCACTCCGAGGAGTTAAGCGCTTTGGAGTTAAGGGAAATTTAGCACCACGATTTGTGGGACCATACAAAGTTTTGGAACGTATGGGAGAAGTTGCTTAGAAGTTGGAATTACCCGAAGGATTGTCAGGAGTTCACGATGTGTTCCATGTTTCTCAGTTGAAGAAGTGCCACGCAGAGATGGCTGATATCCCTCTGAGAGATACAATGCCACTGGAAGTGATATAGTTGGATAGCGACTTGACTTACGAGGAGAAGCCAGTCAAGATTCCCAAATTTGCCAGCCGAGTTACACGCAACAAAGTTATCAAGTTCTGTAAAGTTCAGTGGAGCCACCATACCAAGGATGAAGCCACCTGGGAACGAGAGGAAGACATACACAAGGACCATCCACACCTATTTTCTAGCCAACCCGAATCTCGAGGGCGAGATTCATCTTAAAGGGGGTAGGTTTGTAACATTCCAAATTTTTAATTTGGAATGTTATACATTAGATCATCATTGCATATCATATTTTATTGCATTTTGGCTTGATCCTAGAAATTCTACGCAACTCAAGGACCTACGGAGAGAGTTGAGGATTTCATTATTTTCATATTCGAGTTTTCTCGAATTTTGAAAAGAGGATCGTTTGATTTTAATTATTTTTTCTTCGAATATTTCTTTTATAAAAATAAAAGAGAGAGGATAAAATGACTTCCTCAAAATAGAGAAATATCGAAGATTTAATATTAAAATCAAATAAGATTTTTATTCGGAGTTTTATCGCTATTTTATTTGAATTAGGAAAAATATGCGTTTTTCAAAATTGCATTTTAGGCCCAAATAAATGTTCACCTTGTCCGGCTTATTTTTAGAGGACGGGGAAAATTTATTTCGAGATTTTTGGAGTCCGTTTAGTGTTTCTTTTCTTTCTTTTTCTGCACATCGGAATTATTTAAAAAAAAAGTGAACCGACTCCGGGCCGTACCCGAGCGGGACACTGCCCGGGGGGCCTTTTTAAGCCGCGCCACCGAGCCCACCGCAGCCCAAACTGCGCCGCCGCCCAAACACTAACCCTCGCCGCGCCGCCGCCGCCGATCCGCGCCGCCGCCGATCCGCCGCCGCCAACTCGCCTCGCGCGCCCCCGCCGCCGCCCATCGCCCGCGCCGCCGTGCCCCGTCGCTGCCGCCGCCGCCCGCCGTCCGCCGCCCCATGCTGCTGCACCGGAGCCGCCTCGCCGTCGCCAGACCCGAGGTAGCTGCCTCGGTTTTCGTGAGAAAACCGTTTGTTTTTTTCGAAACCCTAGATCCGTTTTTTAGCCGGTTCGGTTTATTTTTTTTGGTTTAGTTATTTAGCGAACGCCCATTTTTACGTTCGTTTTAACGAACGGTTTTCACCGTTTAGCCGCAGACAGCAAACGTTCGTTCGTTAGCCTATTCTTCAGTTTTTCTTTTTCTCGGATTTTCCGCAATTATTTTCGATCATGATTTTTGATCCGATTTTCGTTCTAGTATAACTTTTCGCTCGTTTAACGGAATTAGGCGATTCAAGCGCCTAGAGTTTCGTCTCGAAACCCTCTTTCTGTTTAACCAACTTAAACAAGTTTTTGCTACTGTGAAATTTGACTTTAGTCCAGATTAGTAAACAAAACTTGTTTCTTTCGCCGTTTGAGTTTTGTTGCTTCGTTTGATTTGATTCTTTTTGCAAACCGGAGTTCTTAAGTTGAACTTTCTAGTTAGACTTTTTATTTGAGTTTTACCCATGCCCTTGATTGATTGCTTTATTGTATGCTTGTTTGATTGCGATAGAATACCTGGAGTGCGAAGCGTGCTACATCGAGTCTCTAGGTTTCACGGATCATCAGCAATGCAAGTGACACTTTGATCATACCTCTTCACTACCCAGTTTTTATTGCATTAGATCAATCCTCAAACAATTGCATGGTTAAGATCTGATTAAATTGTGGGTTTGGGAAGTAGATGAGGTAGTACCTATTCACCTGTTTATTATCAAACCCTAGGGAGTTACTTCTACGTTGCTTATCATGTTATGCTATGCTATGCTCGTAGACGTGGATTGGGTTTGAGAGTATCCATGACAGATGTGAGATTGTTATTTAATGGTTCAACTTAAGGTGGCAACTTTAATACACATCTGGGTGGATTGAGGCACCTGGGGAATTCCAGTGATTGCCTGTATTTTTTTGGAAATCTCGGGGTACCGTGTGATTCTCCTATGGACCGCCAGCTAGGATCAAAGGGATCATAAGATTATTCATACTAGAAACTTCCGTGTGCAGTCACATGCCATTATGGGCTCTGGCATAGTTGAGTAAGTTGTGGGAAACCTTTCCATGATGGGCTAGCAGATGTAGGGGATTTTAGGTGTACCGGCCTATCTATCGGTTAAGGGGACCTCTTCAGAAAGACTGTGTCTCGGTCATCCGTTTCTCAAATGTTATGTAGTGCGAGAAATCCAACGGAGGAGATCGAGTCTTGTGGGGAAAAGTGCACAAACCTCTGCAGAGTGTACAAACTAATCATGGTTAGCCGTGTCCCTGGTTATGGACATCTTGAGTATCTGGTTCTTGGATTATCCTATGGATCTCATCACTCTTTAATATAATTTGATTGGGTTAATGATTACTTTTAATTGGGATTGAGAGGGGGTTTACCTTCTCAATGTTTTCAACCAACTTTGTAGTTAAATAAAATATATTCCTTTGCAGTAGGGAAAAATTGGCGTTTCGCAAAACCTATTAACCATGCAGCCCCCACCAGCCATATATGCATGTAGTGATAGCTTTATTTTGTTCATTACTCTCTTGTGTTACATTGCCAGCATATTCCATGTGCTGACCCGTTTTCGGGCTGCAACGTATCATGTTGCAGACTTTTCAGATGACGAGTAAGGAGCCTTAGGTCGTGGTCTTTCACTCAGTGATGCCGTTGGAGTTGATGGACTCACTTTATCTTCCAAGCCTTCTGCTGTTATCGTATTAGATGGCATTAAGCCATATTTATTGTAATAAGTTCTCTTTTGAGACATTTGATGTAATAAGTGTGTGATTGCTACTCTGTTATAAATCCTCAAGTACTGTGCGTGTCAGCATTACCGATCCAGGGATGACACTGATGCACAGAGATCAGACTGTTTGAGGTCTGGTCGCTACACGGCAATAGAAGCAAGACCAATAATTTCATCTTTACTAGGAAATTCCTCATCACGGGGTTGTCTACGAAACTTAGGAAAATTAAACTCATGAGACATATCCCCTAAACCAACAGAAACAATATCCTTATTGCAGTCTATCTTAGCATTAACAGTATTCAAGAAGGGTCTACCAAATATAATGGGACAAAAGCTATTTTGTGGGGAACCAAGAACAAGAAAATCAACAGGATATTTAACCTTCCCACACAAGACTTCATCATCTCTAACAATCCCAATTGGTGAAATAGTATCTCTATTGGCAAGCTTAATGGTAACATCGATATCTTCTATCTCAGTAGGTGCAATATCATGCATAATTTCTTTGTATAAGGAATGAGGTATTGCACTTGTACTAGCACCCATATCACATAAGCCATGATAGCAATGATCTCCTATTTTAACAGAAATAACATGCATGCCTACAACAGGTCTATGTTTATTTTTAGTATCTGGTCTAGCAATTCTAGCAGTCTCATCACAGAAGTAAATAACATGCCCATCAAAATTATCGGGCAAGAGATCTTTAACCATAGCAATATTAGGTTCAACTTTAACTTGCTTAGGGGGTTTGTGTGTCCTAATATTACATTTGTAGACTATAGTTGAAACTTTAGCATGATCCTTTATTCTAACAGGGAAAGGTGGTTTCTCAACATAAGCAGTAGTGATACGTCTCCAACGTATCTATAATTTTTTATTGCTCCATGCTATATTATCTACTGTTTTGGACATTACTGGGCTTTATTATCCACTTTTATATTATTTTTGGGACTAACCTATTAACCGGAGGCCCAGCCCAGAATTGTTATTTTTTGCCTGTTTTAGGGTTTCGAAGAAAAGGAATATCAAACGGAGTCCAAACGGAATGAAACCTTCGGGAACATGATTTTCTCAACGAACAAGTCCCGGGAGACTTGGACCCTACATCAAGAAAGAAAAGAGGAGGCCACGAGGTAGGGGGCGCGCCTGCTGCTACCTCTTGAGCTTGCGTTGGTTTTCCCCGAAGAGGAAGGGATGATGCAGCAAAGTAGCGTAAGTATTTCCCTCAGTTTTTGAGAACCAAGGTATCAATCCAGTAGGAGGCCACGCTCAAGTCCCTCGTACCTTCACAAAACGATAGCTACTCGCAACCAACGCGATTAGGGGTTGTCAATCCCTTCACGGTCACTTACGAGAGTGAGATCTGATAGATATAATATTTTTGGTATAAAGATGCAAAGTAAAAAGTAAAGGCAAAGTAAAAAGCAAAGCAAGATTAAAGTGATGGAGATTGATATGATGAGAATAGACCCGGGGGCCATAGGTTTCACTAGTGGCTTCTCTCAAGAGCATAAGTATTCTACGGTGGGTGAACAAATTACTTTTGAGCAATTGACAGAATTGAGCATAGTTATGAGAATATCTAGGCATGATCATGTATATAGGCATCACGTCCGTGACAACTAGACCGAAACGATTCTGTATCTACTACTATTACTCCACTCATCGACCACTATCCAGCATGCATCTAGAGTATTAAGTTAAAAACAGAGTAACGCCTTAAGCAAGATGACATGATGTAGAGAGATAAATTCATGCAATATGAAATAAACCCCATCTTGTTATCCTCGATGGCAACGATGCAATACGTGCCTTGCTGCCCCTTCTGTCACTGGGAAAGGACACCGCAAGATCGAACCCAAAGCCAAGCACTTCTCCCATGGAAAGAATTACCAATCTAGTTGGCCAAACCAAACGGATAATTTGAAGTGACTTGCAAAGATAACCAATCATACATAAAAGAATTCAGAGAAGATTCAAATATTATTCATAGATAGACTTGATCATAAACCCACAATTCATCGGTCTCAACAAACACACCGCAAAAAGAAGATTACATCGAATAGATCTCCACAAGAGAGGGGGAGAACTTTGTATTGAGATCCAAAAAGAGAGAAGAAGCCATCTAGTTACTAACTATGGACCCGAAGGTCTGAGGTAAACTACTCACACTTCATCGGAGAGGCTATGATGATGTAGAAGCCCTCCGTGATGACGGCCCTCTCTGGCGGAGCTCCAGAACAGGCCCCAAGATGGGATCTCGTGGATACAGAAAGTTGCGGCAGTGGAATTAGGTTTTTGGCTCCATATTTGATCGTTTGGGGGTACGTAGGTATATATAGGAGGAAGAAGTACGTCGGTGGAGCTCCGAGGGGCCCACGAGGCAGGGGGCGCCCCCCCCCACCCTCGTGACCGCCTCTCTGATGTCTTGGCGTAGGGTCCAAGTCTCCTGGATCACGTTCGGTGAGAAAATCACGTTTCCGAAGGTTTCATTCCGTTTGGACTCCGTTTGATATCCCGTTTCTTCGAAACACTGAAATAGGCAAAAAACAGCAATTCTGGGCTGGGCCTCCGGTTAATAGGTTAGTCCCAAAAATAATATAAAAGTGGAAAATAAAGCCCAATATAGTCCAAAACAGTGGATAATATAGCATGGAGCAATAAAAAATTATAGATACGCTGGAGACGTATCAGGCATCCCCAAGCTTAATTCCTGCTCGTCCTCGAGTAGGTAAATGATAAAAAGAGAATTTTTGATGCGGAGTGCTACTTGGCATAATTTCAATGCAAATCTTCTTAATTGTGATATGAATATTCAGGTTCGAAAGATTCAAGACAAAAGTTTATATTGACATAAAAATAATAACACTTCAAGCATACTAACAAAGCAATTATGTCTTCTCAAAATAACATGGCCAAAGAAAGTTATCCCTAGTTTGGCTATGCTCTATCTTCACCACACAAAGTACTTAAATCATGCACAACCCCGATGACAGGCCAAGCAATTGTTTCATACTCTAACTTTTTCAGAACTTTTTCAATCTTCACGCAATACATGAGCATGAGCCATGGATATAGCACTATAGGTGGAATAGAATGGTGGTTGTGGAGAAGACAAAAAGGAGAAGATAGTCTCACATCAACTAGGCGTATCAACGGGCTATGGAGATGCCCATCAATAGATATCAATGTGAGTGAGTAGGGATTGCCATGCAACGGATGCACTAGAGCTATAAGTATATGAAAGCTCAAAAAGAAACTAAGTGGGTGTGCATCCAACTTGCTTGCTCATGAAGACCTAGGGAAATTTGAGGAAGCCCATCATTGGAATATACAAGCCAAGTTCTATAATGTAAAATTCCCACTAGTATATGAAAGTGATAACATGAGAGACTCTCTACTATGAAGATCATGGTGCTACTTTGAAGCACAAGTGTGGTAAAAGGATAGTAACATTGTCCCTTCTCTCTTTTTCTCTCATTTTTTATTTTTATTTGGGACTTTTCTCTTTTTTATGGCCTCTTTTTATTTGGGCTTCTTTGGCCTCTTTTTTTCGTCCGGAGTCTCATCCCGACTTATGGGGGAATCATAGTCGCCATCATTCTTTCCTCACTGGGACAATGCTCGAATAATGATGATCATCACACTTTTATTTTTCTTACAACTCAACAATTACGACTCAATACTTAGAACAAAATATGACTCTATATGAATGCCTCCGGCGGTGTACCGGGATATGCAATATGACAATGATGGAGTGTGTCATAATAAACGGAACGGTGGAAAGTTGCATGGCAATATATATCGGAATGACTATGAAAATGCCATAATAGGTAGGTATGGTGGCTGTTTTGAGGAAGGTATATGGTGGGTGTATGATACCGGCGAAAAGTGCGCGGTATTAGAAAGGCTAGCAAAGGTGGAAGGGTGAGAGTGCATATAATCCATGGACTCAACATTAGTCATAAAGAACTCATATACTTATTGCAAAAATCTAGAAGTTATCAAAGCAAAGTATTACACGCATGCTCCTAGGGGGATAGATTGGTAGGAAAAGACCATCGCTCATCCCCGACCGCCACTCATAAGGAAGACAATCAATAAATAAATCATGCTCCGACTTCATCACATAACGGTTCACCATACGTGCATGCTACGGGAATCACAAACTTTAACACAAGTATTCTTTAAATTCACAACTACTCAACTAGCATGACTTTAATATTATCACCTCCATATCTCAAAACAATTATCATGCTTCAATCTTTTCTTAGTATTCAACACACTCAAAAGAAAATTTCACAAATCTTGAATACCAAGCATATTATTATTAAGCAAATTACCATGCTATTAAGAGACTTTCAAAATAATTTAAGTGAAGCATGAGAGATCAATAGTTTCTTTAAAACAAATCCACCACCGTGCTCTAAAAGATCTAAGTGAAGCACATAGAGCAAAATTATAACGCTCAAAAGATATAAGTGAAGCACACAGAGCAAAACTACATAGCTCAAAAGATTTAAGTGAAGCACATAGAGTATTCTATCAAATTTTAATTCATGTATGGCTCTATCAAAAGGTGTGTACAGCAAGGATGATAATGGCATACTAAGACACAAAGACACAAATAGTACAAGACGCTCCAAGCAAAACACATATCATGTTGGTGAATAAAAATATAGTTCCAAGTAAATTACCGATGGAAGTGGACGAAAGTGGGGATGCCTTCCGGGGCATCCCCAAGCTTTGACTTTTTGGTGTCCTTGGATTATCTTGGGGGTGCCATGGGCATCCCCAAGATTAGGCTCTTTACACTCCTTGTTCCATAATCCATCAAAAGAATTCACCCAAAACTTGAAAACTTCACAACACAAAACTTAAAGTAGAAAACTCGTGAGCTCCGTTAGCGAAAGAAAACAAAAGACCACTTCAAGGTACTGTAATGAACTCATTATTTATTTATATTGGTGTTAAACCTACTGTATTCCAACTTCTCTATGGATTATAAACTATTTTACTAACCATAGATTCATCAAAATAAGCAAACAACACATGAAAAACAGAATCTGTCAAAAACAGAACAGTCTGTAGTAATCTGTAGCTAGCGCAAGATCTGGAACCCCAAAAATTCTAAAATAAATTGCTGGACGTGAGGGATTTATCTATTAATCATCTGAAAAAAGAATTAACTAAATATAACTCTTTAAATAAAAATGAAAGCAGTTCTCGTGAGAACTAAAGTTTCTGTTTTTTACAGCAAGTTCAACAAGACTTTCCCCAAGTCTTCCCAACGGTTCTACTTGGCACAAACACTAATTAAACACAAAAAACACAACCAAAACAGAGGCTAAATAATTTATTTATTAATAATCAGGAGCAAAAAGCAAGGAATAAAAATAACATTGGGTTGGCTCCCAACAAGCGCTATTGTTTAACGCCCCTAGCTAGGCATAAAAGCAAGGATAGATCTAGGTACTGCCATCTTTGGTAGGCAATCCATAAGTGGCTTGTTGAGGAACGTAGTAATTTCAAAAAAATTCCTACGCACACGCAAGATCATGGTGATGCATAGCAATGAGAGGGGAGAGTGTTGTCTACGTACCCTCGTAGACCGGAAGCGGAAGCGTTAGCACAACGCGGTTGATGTAGTCGTACGTCTTCACGGCCCGACCGATCAAGCACCGAAACTACGGCACCTCCGAGTTCTAGCACACGTTCAGCTCGATGACGATCCCCGGACTTCGATCTAGCAGAATGTCGGGGAAGAGTTCCGTCAGCACGATGGCGTGGTGACGATCTTGATGTTCTACCGTCGCAGGGCTTCGCCTAAGCACCGCTACAATATTATTGAGGATTATGGTGGAGGAGGTCACCGCACACGGCTAATAGATCTCAAGGATCAATTGTTGTGTCTATGGGGTGCCCCCTGGCCACGTATATAAAGGAGTGGAGGAGGGGAGGGACCGGCCCTCTCTATGGCGCGCCCTAGGAGAGTCCTACTCCCACCGGGAGTAGGATTCCCCCTTTTCCTAGTAGAACTAGGAACCCTTCCAAGTAGTAGGAGTAGGAGGGAAGGAAAGGGAAGGGAAAAGGAGAAGGAAGGAAGGGGGCGCCCCCTCCCTAGTCCAATTCGGACCAGCCCATGGGGAGGGGTGCGGCCACCCTTTGAGGCCTTTCTCTCCTTTCCCGTATGGCCCATTAAGGCCCAATACGAATTCCCGTAACTCCCCGGTACTCCCGAAAATGCCCGAATCACTCGGAACCTTTCCGATGTCCGAATATAGTCGTCCAATATATTGATCTTTACGTCTCGACCATTTCGAGACTCCTCGTCACGTCCCCGATCTCATCCGGGACTCCGAACTCCTTCGGTACATCAAAACTCATAAACTCATAATATAACTATCATCGAAACCTTAAGCGTGCGGACCCTACGGGTTTGAGAACAATGTAGACATGACCGAGACATGTCTCCGGTCAATAACCAATAGCGGAACCTGGATGCTCATATTGGCTCCCACATATTCTATAAAGATCTTTATCGGTCAGACCGCATAACAACATACGTTGTTCCTTTTGTCATCGGTATGTTACTTGCCCGAGATTCGATCCTCGGTATCTCAATACCTAGTTCAATCTCGTTACCGGCAAGTCTCTTTACTCGTTTCGTAATACATCATCCCGCAACTAACTCATTAGTTGCAATGCTTGCAAGGCTTATAGTGATGTGCATTACCGAGTGGGCCCAGAGATACCTCTCCGACAATCGGAGTGACAAATCCTAATCTCGAAATACGCCAACCCAACAAGTACCTTTGGAGACACCTGTAGAGCACATTTATAATCACCCAGTTATGTTGTGACGTTTGGTAGCACACAAAGTGTTCCTGTGGTAAACGGGAGTTGCATAATCTCATAGTCATAGGAACATGTATAAGTCATGAAGAAAGCAATAACAACAAACTAAACGATCAAGTGCTATGCTAACGGAATGGGTCAAGTCAATCACATCATTCTCCTAATGATGTGATCCCGTTAATCAAATGACAACTCATGTCTATGGTTAGGAAACATAACCATCTTTGATCAACGAGCTAGTCAAGTAGAGGCATACTAGTGACACTCTGTTTGTCTATGTATTCACACATGTATTATGTTTCCGGATAATACAATTCTAGCATGAATAATAAACATTTATCATGATATAAGGAAATAAATAATAACTTTATTATTGCCTCTAGGGCATATTTCCTTCAGTCTCCCACTTGCACTAGAGTCAATAATCTAGTTCACATCACCATGTGATTTAATTACCAATAGTTCACATCACCATGTGATTAACACCCATAGTTCACATCGACATGTGACCAACACCCAAAGGGTTTACTAGAGTCAATAATCTAGTTCACATCGCTATGTGATTAACACCCAAAGAGTACTGAGGTGTGATCATGTTTTGCTTGTGAGAGAAGTTTAGTCAACGGGTCTGCCACATTTAGATCCATAAGTATTTTGCAAATTTCTATGTCAACAATGCTCTGCACAGAGCTACTCTAGCTAATTGCTCCCACTTTCAATATGTATCCAGATTGAGTTTAAAGTCATCTGGATCAGTGTCAAAATTTGCATCGACGTAACCCTTTACGACGAACCTTTTGTCACTTCCATAATCGAGAAACATATCCTTATTCCACTAAGGATAATTTTGACCAATGTCCAGTGATCTACTCCTAGATCACTATTGTACTCCTTTGCCAAACTCAGGGCAGGGTATACAATAGGTCTGGTACACAGCATGGCATACTTTATAGAACCTATGGCTGAGGCATAGGGAATGACTTTCATTATCTCTCTATCTTCTGCCGTGGTCGGGTTTTTTTAGTCTTACTCAACTTCACACCTTGTAACACAGGCAAGAACTCCTTCTTTGACTATTTCATTTTGAACTACTTCAAAATCTTGTCAAGGTATGTACTCATTGAAAAACTTATCAAGCGTCTTGATCTATCTCTATAGATCTTGATGCTCAATATGTAAGCAGCTTCACCGAGGTCTTTCTTTGAAAAAACTCCTTTCAAACATTCCTTTATGCTTTGCAGAATAATTCTACATCATTTCCGATCAACAATATGTCATGCATATACTTATCAGAAATGTTGTAGTGCTCCCACTCACTTTCTTGTAAATACAGACTTCACCGCAAGTCTGTATAAAACTATATGCTTTGATCAACTTATCAAAGCGTATATTCCAACTCTGAGATGCTTGCACCAGTCCATAGATGGATCGCTGGAGCTTGCATATTTTGTTAATACCTTTAGGATTGACAAAACCTTCTGGTTGCATCATATACAACTCTTCTTTAATAAATCCATTAAGGAATGTAGTTTTGTTTATCCATTTGCCAGATTTCATAAAATGCGACAATTGCTAACATGATTCGGATAGACTTAAGCATAGATACGAGTGAGAAACTCTCATCGTAGTCAACACCTTGAACTTGTCAAAAACCTTTTTGCGACAATTCTAGCTTTGTAGATAGTAACACTACTATCAGCGTCTGTCTTCCTCTTGAAGATCCATTTAATCTCAATGGCTCGCCGATCAATGGGCAAGTCAATCAAAGTCCATACTTTGTTCTCATACATGGATCTCATCTCAGATTTCATGGCCTCAAGCCATTTCACGGAATCTAGGCTCATCATCGCTTCCTCATAGTTCATAGGCTCGTCATGGTCAAGTAACATGACCTCCAGAATAGGATTACCGTACCACTCTGGTGCGGATCTCACTCTGGTTTACCTACGAGGTTCGATAGTAACTTGATCTGAAGTTATATGATCATCATCATTAGCTTCCTCACTAATTGGTGTAGTAGTCACAGGAACGGATTTCTGTGATGAACTACTTTCCAATAAGGGAGCAGGTATAGTTACCTCATCAAGTTCTACTTTCCTCCCACTCACTTCTTTCGAGAGAAACTCCTTCTCTAGAAAGGATCCATTCTCAGCAACGAATAACTTGCCTTCGGATCTGTGATAGAAGGTGTACCCAACAGTTTCTTTTGGGTATCCTATGAAGATTTACTTCTCCGATTTGGGTTCGAGCTTATCATGTTGAAACTTTTTCACATAAGCATCGCAGTCCCAAACTTTAAGAAACGACAGCTTAGGTTTCTCGCCAAACCACAGTTCATACGGTGTCATCTCCACGGATTTAGATGGTGCCCTATTTAACGTGAATGTAGCTGTCTCTAATGCATAACCCCAAAACGATAGTGGTAGATCGGTAAGAGACATCATAGATCGTACTATATCTAATAAAGTACGGTTATGACGTTTGGACACACCATTACACTGTGGTGTTCCAGGTGGCGTGAGTAGTGAAACTATTTCACATTGTTTTAACTGAAGGCCAAACTCGTAACTCAAATATTCTCCTCCACGATCAGATCGTAGAAACTTTATTTTCTTGTTACGATGATTTTCCACTTCACTCTAAAATTATATGGACTTTTCAAATATTTCAGACTTTTGTTTCATCAAGTAGATATACTCATATCTGCTCAAATCATCTGTGAAGATCAGAAAATAATGATACCTGCCGTGAGCTTCAATATTCGTCGGACCACATACATCAGTATGTATGATTTCCAACAAATCTATTGCTCGCTCCATTGTTCCAGAGAACGGAGTGTTAGTCATCTTGCCCATGAGGCATGGTTCGCAAGCATCAACTGATTCATAATCAAGTGATTCCAAAAGCTCATCAGCATGGATTTTCTTCATGCGCTTTACACCAATATGACCTAAACGGCAGTGCCACAAATAAGTTGCACTATCATCATTAACTTTGCATCTTTTTGGCTTGAATATTATGAATATGTGTATCACTATGATCGAGATCCAACAACCCATTTTTGTTGGTGTGTATGAATATCGAAGGTTCTATTCATGTAAACAAAACAACTATTGTTCTCTAACTTAAATGAATAACCGTATTGCAATAAACATGATCAAATCATATTTATGCTCAACGTAAACACCAAATAACACTTATTTAGGTTCAACACTAATCCTGAAAGTATAGGGAGTGTGCGATGATGATCATATCAATCTTGGAACCAATTCCAACACACATTGTCACTTCACCCTTAACTAGTTCATGTTCATTCTGTAACTCCTGTTTCGAGTTGCTAATTTTAGTAACCGAACAAGTATCAAATACTCAGGGGCTACTATAAACACTAGTAAGGCACACATCAATAACCTGTATATCAAATATACCCTTTGTTCACTTTGCCATCTTTCTTATCCGCCAAATACTTGGGGCAATTCCGCTTCCAGTGACCAGTCTCTTTGCAGTAGAAGCACTTAGTCTCAGGCTTAGGACCAGACTTGGGCTTCTTCACTTGAGCATCAACTTGCTTGCCGTTCTTCTTGAAGTTCCTTTTCTTTCCCTTTGCCCTTTTCTTGAAACTAGTGGTCTTGTTAATCATCAACACTTGATGCTCTTTCTTGATTTCTACCTTCATCAATTTCATCATCATGAAAAGCTCGGGAATCGTTTTCATCATCCCTTGCATACTATAGTTCATCACGAAGTTCTACTAACTTGGTGATGGTGACTAGAGAATTCTGTCAATCACTATTTTATCTGGAAGGTTAACTCCCACTTGATTCAAGCGGTTGTAGTACCCAGACAATCTGAACACATGCTCACTGCTTGAGCTATTCTCCTCCATATTTTAGCTATAGAACTTGTTGGAGACTTCATATCTCTCAACTCGGGTATTTGCTTGAAATATTAACTTCAACTCCTGGAACATCCATATGATCCATGACGTTCAAAACGTCTTTGAAGTCCCGATTCTAAGCCGTTTAAGCATGGTGCACTAAACTATCAAGTAGTCATCATATTGAGCTAGCCAAACGTTCATAACATCTGCATCTGCTCCTGCAATAGGTCTGTCACCTAGCGGTGCATTAAGGACATAATTCTTCTGTGCAGCAATGAGGATAATCCTCAGATCACGGATCCAATCCGCATCATTGCTACTAACATCTTTCAACTTAATTTTCTCTAGGAACATATCAAAAATAAAACAGGGGGTCTAAACGCGAGCTATTGATCTACAACATAGATATGATAATACTACCAGGACTAAGTTCATGATAAACTAAAGTTCAATTAATCATATTACTTAAGAACTCCCACTTAGATAGACATCCCTCTAATCCTCTAAGTGATCACGTGATCCATATCAACTAAACCATGTCCGATCATCACGTGAGATGGAGTAGTTTCAATGGTGAACATCACTATGTTGATCATATCTACTATATGATTCACGCTCGACCTTTCGGTCTCCGTGTTCCGAGGCCATATCCGTTATATGCTAGGCTCGTCAAGTTTAACCAGAGTATTCCGCGTGTGCAACTGTTTTGCACCCGTTGTATTTGAACGTAGAGCCTATCACACCCGATCATCACGTGGTGTCTCAGCACGAAGAACTTTCGCAACGGTGCATACTCAGGGAGAACACTTATACCTTGATAATTTAGTGAGAGATTATCTTATAGAGCTACCGCCGAACTAAGCAAAATAAGAAGTATAAAAGATAAACATCACATGCAATCATAATATGTGACATGATATGGCCATCATCATCTTGTGCCTTTGATCTCCATCTTCAAAGCATCGTCATGATCTCCATCGTCACCGGCATGACACCATGATCTCCATCATCTTGATCTATATCAATGTGTCATCACATGGTTGTCTCGCCAACAATTGCTCTTGCAACTATTGCTATCGCATAGCGATAAAGTAAAGCAATTATTTGGCGCTTGCATCTTATGCAATAGAGAGATAACCATAAGGCTTTTGCCTATTGCCGATAACTTCAACAAAACATGATCATCTCATACAACAACTTATATCTCATCACGTCTTGACCATATCACATCACAACATGCCCTGCAAAAACAAGTTAGACGTCCTCTACTATGTTGTTGCAAGTTTTACGTGGCTGCTACGGGTTGAGCAAGAACCATTCTTACCTACGCATGAAAACCACAACGATAGTTTGTCAAGTTGGTGCTGTTTTAACCTTCGCAAGGACCGGGCGTAGCCACACTTGGTTCAACTAAAGTTGGAGAAACTGACACCCGCCAGCCACCTGTGTGCAAAGCACGTCGGTAGAACTAGTCTCGCGTAAGCGTACGCGTAATGTCGGTCCAGGCCGCTTCATCCAACAATACCGCCGAACCAAAGTATGACATGCTGGTAAGAAGTATGACTTATATCGCCCACAACTCACTTGTGTTCTACTCGTGCATAACATCAACGCATAAAACCTAGGCTCGGATGCCACTGTTGAGGAACGTAGTAATTTCAAAAAAATTCCTACACACACGCAAGATCATGGTGATGCATAGCAACAAGAGGGGAGAGTGTTGTCTATGCACCCTCGTAGACCGGAAGCGGAAGCGTTAGCACAACGCGGTTGATGTAGTCGTACGTCTTCACGGCCCGACCGATCAAGCACCGAAACTACGGCACCTCCGAGTTCTAGCACACGTTCAGCTCGATGACGATCCCCGGACTCCGATCCAGCAGAATGTCGAGGAAGAGTTCCGTCAGCACGACGGCATGGTGAAGATCTTGATGTTCTACCATCGCAGGGCTTTGCCTAAGCACCGCTACAATATTATCGAGGATTATGGTGGAGGAGGTCACCGCACACGGCTAATAGATCTCAAGGATCAATTGTTGTGTCTATGGGGTGCCCCCTGGCCACGTATATAAAGGAGTGGAGGAGGGGAGGGGCCGACCCTCTCTATGGCGCGCCCTAGGGGAGTCCTACTCCCACCGGGAGTAGGATTCCCCCTTTTCCTAGTAGAACTAGGAACCCTTCCAAGTAGTAGGAGTAGGAGGGAAGGAAAGGGAAGGGAAAAGGAGAAGGAAGGAAGGCCCCCCCCTCCCTAGTACAATTTGGACCAGCCCATGGGGAGGGGTGCGGCCACCCTTTGAGGCCTTTCTCTCCTTTCCCGTATGGCCCATTAAGGCCCAATACGAATTCCCGTAACTCCCCGGTACTCCCGAAAATACACGAATCACTCGGAACCTTTTTGATGTCCGAATATAGTCGTCCAATATATCGATCTTTACATCTTGACCATTTCGAGACTCCTCGTCATGTCCCCGATCTCATCCGGGACTCCGAACTCCTTCGGTACATCAAAACTCATAAACTCATAATATAACTGTCGTCGAAACCTTAAGCGTGCGGACCCTACGGGTTCGAGAACAATGTAGAGATGACCGAGACATGTCTCCGGTCAATAACCAATAGCGGAACCTGGATGCTCATATTGGCTCCCACATATTCTACGAAGATGTTTATCGGTCAGACCGCATAACAACATACGTTGTTCCCTTTGTCATCGGTATGTTACTTGCCCGAGATTCGATCGTCGGTATCTCAATACCTAGTTCAATCTCGTTACCGGCAAGTCTCTTTACTCATTCTGTAATACATCATCCCGCAACTAACTCATTAGTTGCAATGCTTGCAAGGCTTACAGTGATGTGCATTACCGAGTGGGCCCAGAGATACCTCTCCGACAATCGGAGTGACAAATCCTAATCTCGAAATATGCCAACCCAACAAGTACCTTTGGAGACACCTGTAGAGCACCTTTATAATCACCCAGTTATGTTGTGACGTTTGGTAGCACACAAAGTGTTCCTGTGGTAAACGGGAGTTGCATAATCTCATAGTCATAGGAACATGTATAAGTCATGAAGAAAGCAATAGCAACAAACTAAACGATCAAGTGCTATGCTAACGGAAGGGGTCAAGTCAATCACATCATTCTCCTAATGATGTGATCCCGTTAATCAAATGACAACTCATGTCTATGGTTAGGAAACATAACCATCTTTGATCAACGAGCTAGTCAAGTAGATGCATACTAGTGACACTCTGTTTGTCTATGTATTCACACATGTATTATGTTTCCGGTTAATACAATTCTAGCATGAATAATAAACATTTATCATGATATAAGGAAATAAATAATAACTTTATTATTGCCTCTAGGGCATATTTCCTTCATGGCTCTCATGATAGTATCATATGGCAATTTTATTTTCTTTCTTGGAAAGTGTTCCATGCCCTTTTTTAATGGAAATTGGAATCTAATATTCCCTTCCTTCATATCAATAATCGCACCAACCGTTCTAAGGAAAGGTCTACCAAGAATAATAGGGCAAGAAGGATTGCAATCTATATCAAGAACAATGAAATCTACGGGCACATAATTCCTATTTGCAACAATAAGAACATCATTAATCCTTCCTATAGGTTTCTTAATAGTGGAATCCGCAAGATGCAAGTTTAGAGAGCAATCATCAAAATTACGAAAATCTAGCAAATCACACAAAGTCTTGGGAATAGTAGAGACACTAGCACCCAAATCACACAAAGCATAAAACTCATGATCTTTAATTTTAATTTTAATAGTTGGTTCCCACTCATCATAGAGTTTTCTAGGGATAGAAACTTTCAGCTCAAGTTTTTCTTCATAAGATTGCATTAAGGCATCAACAATATGTTCGGTGAAGGCTTTATGTTGACTATAAGCATGTGGAGAATTTAGCACAGATTGCAACAAGGAAATACAATCAATTAAAGAACAACTTTCATAATTAAATTCCTTGAAATCCAATATAGTGGGTTTAGCAACATCTAGATTTTTATTTCTTTCAATCCCACTTTCATCAATTTCATCATAAAGATCTAAATACTCCGAATTTTTAGAACGCCTTCTAGGTAAAGGAAGATCATATTCAGTTTAATCAAGATTCATATTGCAAAACAAATATTTAATAGGTGACACATCAATAACTTTTAGATCTTCATCTTGATTTTCATAGGAATTCGGTTTAGCGGCCATCTTATTGACTAAGGTGGCTTGCATATCCGAAATTTCAGCAGTCATCTTTTCTAGACGAGAAATTTGGGATCTTATACCATCAAATTCTTTAGAAATATCATCAAGCTCTTTATTCATATAACTGATAAAACTTTTTTGTTCCTTAAGCTCGTTTCTAAAGAAATTATTATGCTCAAATTGCAAAACTATAAACTTCCTAACGTTGGTTTCGATCTCCTCTAACGTTTTAAGGTGAAGATCACCAAATCTCGGTTGAGCCATCACGACAAACAAGCAAACTAGCACACGAGAAGACAAGAAGGCAAGAGGGCAAAAGAGGCAAATAGAGAGGGAGGATAGAGAGAGAGAGGGCGAATAAAACGGCAAGGGTGAAGTGGGGGAGAGGAAAACGAGAGGCAAATGGCAAATAATGTAATGCGAGAGATAGGGATTGTGATGGGTACTTGGTATGTTGACTTTTTGCGTAGACTCCCCGGCAATGGCGCCAGAAATGGCTCGTTGTCGGGAGTCAAATCTTGACTTGCGCGAACCTCCCCGGCAACGGCGCCAGAAATCCTTCTTGCTACCTCTTGAGCTTGTGTTTGTTTTCCCCGAAGAGGAAGGGATGATGCAGCAAAGTAGCGTAAGTATTTCCCTGAGTTTTTGAGAACCAAGGTATCAATCCAGTAGAAGGCCATGCTAAAGTCCCTCGTACCTGCACAAAACGATAACTACTCGCAACCAACGCGATTAGGAGTTGTCAATCCCTTCACGGTCACTTACGAGAGTGAGATTTGATAGATATAATATTTTTGGTATTTTTGGTATAAAGATGCAAAGTAAAAGGTAAAGGCAAAGTAAAAAGCAAAGCAAGATTAAAGTGGTGGAGATTGATATGATGAGAATAGACCCGAGGGCCATAGGTTTCACTAGTGGCTTCTCTCAAGAGCATAAGTATTCTACGGTGGGTGAACAAATCACTGTTGAGCAATTGACAGAATTGAGCATAGTTATGAGAATATCTAGGCATGATCATGTATATAGGCATCACGTCCGTGACAAGTAGATCGAAATGATTCTGCATCTACTACTATTACTCCACTCATCGACCGCTATCCAGCATGCATCTAGAGTATTAAGTTAAAAACAGAGTAATGCCTTAAGCAAGATGACATGATGTAGAGAGATA
Source organism: Triticum urartu (assembly GCF_003073215.2). Taxonomy (NCBI): domain Eukaryota; kingdom Viridiplantae; phylum Streptophyta; class Magnoliopsida; order Poales; family Poaceae; genus Triticum; species Triticum urartu. Next base: position 443,047,507 of record NC_053027.1, read on the forward strand.
AATTCATGCAATATGAAATAAACCTCATCTTGTTATCCTCGATGGCAACGATACAATACGTGCCTTCTGTCACTGGGAAAGGACACCGCAAGATCGAACCCAAAGCTAAGCACTTCTCCCATGGCAAGAACTACCAATCTAGTTGGCCAAACCAAATGGATAATTCGAAGAGACTTGCAAAGATAACCAATCATACATAAAAGAATTCAGAGAAGATTCAAATATTATTCATAGATAGACTTGATCATAAACCCACAATTCATCAGTCTCAACAAACACACCGCAAAAAGAAGATTACATCGAATAGATATCCACAAGAGAGGGGGAGAACTTTGTATTGAGATCCAAAAAGAGAGAAGAAGCCATCTAGTTACTAACTATGGACCCGAAGGTCTGAGGTAAACTACTCACACTTCATCGGAGAGGCTATGATGATGTAGAAGCCCTCCGTGATGACGGCCCTCTCCGGCGGAGCTCCGGAACAGGCCCCAAGATGGGATCTCATGGATACAGAAAGTTGCGGCGGTGGAATTAGGTTTTTGGCTCCGTGTCTGATCGTTTGGGGGTACGTAGGTATATATAGGAGGAAGGAGTACGTCGGTGGAGCTCCGAGGGGCCCACGAGGCAGGGGCGTGCCCCCACCCTCATGACCGCCTCTCTGATGCCTTGGCATAGGGTCCAAGTCTCCTGGATCACATTCGGCGAGAAAATCACGTTTCCGAAGGTTTCATTCCGTTTGGACTCTGTTTGATATCCCGTTTCTTCGAAACACTGAAATAGGCAAAAAAACAGCAATTCTGGGCTGGGCCTCCGGTTAATAGGTTAGTCCCAAAAATAATATAAAAGTGGAAAATAAAGCCCAATATAGCCCAAAACAGTGGATAATATAGCATGGAGCAATCAAAAATTATAGATATGTTGGAGACGTATCACCTGCCTACCCTAGGCGTGCCCTCCACCCTCGTGGGCCCCCTATTGCTCCACCGACGTACTCCTTCCTCCTATATATATCCACATACCCCCAAACGATCAGACACGGAGCCAAAAACCTAATCCCACTGCCGGAACTTTCTGTATCCACGAGATCCATATTGGGGCCTGTTCCAGAGCTCCGCCGGAGGGGGCATCGATCACGGAGGGCTTCTACATCAACACCATAGCCCCTCCGATGAAGTGTGAGTAGTTCACCTCAGACCTACGGGTCCATAGTTAGTAGCTAGATGGCTTCTTCTCTCTTTTTGGATCTCAATACAATGTTCTCCCCCTCTCTTGTGGAGATCTATTCGATGTAATCTTCTTTTTGCGGTGTGTTTGTTGAGACCGATGAATTGTGGGTTTATGATCAAGTCTATCTATGAACAATATTTGAATCTTCTCTGAATTCTTTTATGTATGATTGGTTATCTTTGCATGTCTCTTCGAATTATCAGTTTGGTTTGGCCTACTAGATTGATCTTTCTTGCAATGGGAGAAGTGCTTAGCTTTGGGTTCAATCTTGCGGTGTCCTTTCCCAGTGACAGTAGGGGCAACAAGGCACGTATTGTATTGTTGCCATCGAGGATAACAAGATGGGATTTTCTTCATATTGCATGAGTCTATCCCTCTACATCATGTCATCTTGCTTAAGGCATTACTCTGTTTTTAACTTAATACTCTAGATGCATGCTGGATAGCGGTCGATGAGTGGAGTAATAGTAGTAGATGCAGGCAGGAGTCGGTCTACTTGTCTCGGATGTGATGCCTATATACATGATCATACCTACATATTCTCATAACTATGCTCAATTCTGTCAATTGCTCAACAGTAATTTGTGCACCCACCGTAGAATACTTATGCTCTCGAGAGAAGCCACTAGTGAAACCTATGGCCCCGGGGTCTATCTTTATCATATTGATCTCCTACTACTTAGTTATTTCCTTTGCTATTTACTTTGCCTTTATTTTACTTTGCATCTTTTATCATAAAAATACCAAAAATATTATCTTATCATATCTATCACATCTCACTCTCGTAAGTGGCCTTATAGGGATTGACAACCCCTATTTGCGTTGGTTGCGAGGATTTATTTGTTTTGTGCAGGTACGAGGGACTCGCGCGTAGCCTCCTACTGGATTGATACCTTAGTTCTCAAAAACTGAGGGAAATACTTACGCTACTTTGCTGCATCATCCCTTCCTCTTCGGGGAAAACCAAGGCAGTGCTCAAGAGGCAGCAAGAAGGATTTCTGGCACCGTTGCCAGGGAGGTCTACGCAAAAGTCAACATACCAAGTACCCATCACATACCCTTATCTCCCGCATTACATTATATGCCATTTGCCTCTCGTTTTCCTCTCCCCCACTTCACCCTTGCCGTTTTATTCGCCCTCTCTCTCTATCCTCCCTCTCCTTCCCTATTCGCCTCTTTTTGCCCGCTTGCTTTCTGTTTGCTTGAGTGTTAGTTTGCTTGCTCGTCACGATGGCTCAAGATAATACTAAATTGTGTGACTTCACCAATACCAACAACAATGATTTTATTAGCACTCTGATTGCTCCTCTTACCGATGCTAAATCTTGTGAAATTAATACTGCTTTGCTGAATCTTGTCATGAAAGATCCGTTTTCCGGCCTTCCTAGTGAAGATGCCGCTACCCATCTAAATAGCTTCGTTGATTTGTGTGACATGCAAAATAAGAAAGATGTGGATAATGATATTGTTAAATTGAAGCTATTTCCTTTTTCGCTTAGATATCATGCTAAAGCTTGGTTTTCGTCTTTGCCTAAAAATAGTATTGATTCATGGAACAAGTGCAAAGATGCTTTTATCTCTAAGTATTTTCCTCCCGCTAAAATCATCTCTCTTAGATACAATATTATGAATTTTAAGAAACTTGATCATGAACATGTTGCACAAGCTTGGGAGAGAATGAAACTAATGATACGTAATTGCCCTACTCATGGTTTAAATTTATTGATGATTGTTCAGAATTTTTATGCCGTATTGAATTTTGCTTCTAGAAATCTTTTAGATTCGGCCGCGGGAGGCACTTTTATGGAAATCACTTTAGGAGAAGCTACTAAACTCCTAGATAATATTATGGTTAATTATTCTGAGTGGCATACTGAAAGATCTACTAATAAAAAGGTGCATGCGATAGAGGAAATTAATGTTTTGAGTGGAAAGATGGATGAACTTATGAAATTATTTGCTAATAAGAGTGTTTCTTCTGATCCTAATGATATGCCCTTGTCTACTTTGATTGAGAATAATAATGAATCTATGGATGTGAATTTTGTTGGTAGGAACAATTTTGGTAACAACGCGTATAGAGGAAATTTCAATCCTAGGCCTTATCCTAGTAATTCCTCTAATAATTATGGTAATTCCTACAACAATTCTTATGGAAATTATAATAAGATGCCCTCTGATTTTGAATCTAATATTAAAGAATTTATTACTTCGCAAAAGAATTTTAATGCTATGATTGAAGAAAAATTGCTTAAGATTGATGATTTGGCTAGGAACGTTGATAGATTTGCTATTGATGTTGATTCTTTGAAACTTAGATCTATTCCACCTAATCATGATATCAATGAGTCTCTCAAAGCCATGAGAATTTCCATTAATGAGTGCAAAGAAAGAACCGCTAGGATGCGTGCTAAGAAAGATGCCTTTATAAGAGCGTGTTCTTCTAGTTCCTATGAAAATAAAGATGCAGATCTAAAGGTTATTGATGTGTCCCCTATTAAATCTTTGTTTTGCAATATGAATCTTGATCATGATGGGACTGAATATGATCCACCTTTACCTAGAAAGTGTTCCAAGAATTCGGAATTTGTTGATCTTGATGCTAAATTTGATAAAAGTGGGATTGAAGAAATTAAAACCCTAGATGTTGCTAAACCCACTATTATGGATTTCAAGGAATTTAACTATGAAAATTGCTCTTTGATTGATTGTATTTCCTTGTTGCAATCCGTGCTAAATTCTCCTCACGCTTATAGTCAAAATAAAGCGTTTACTAAACATATCGCTGATGCTTTGATGCAATCTTATGAAGAAAAACTTGAATTGGAACTTTCTATCCCTAGAAAACTTATGATGAGTGGGAACAAACTATTAAAATTAAAATTAAAGATCATGAATGCTATGCTTTATGTGATTTGGGTGCTAGTGTTTCCACAATTCCAAAGACTTTGTGTGATTTGTTAGGTTTCCGTGATATTGATGATTGCTCTCTAAACTTGCACCTTGCAGATTCCACTATTAAGAAACCTACAGGAAGAATTAATGATGCTCTTATTGTTGCAAATAGAAATTATGTTCCCGTAGATTTTATTGTTCTTGACATAGATTGCAATCCTTCATGTCCTATTATTCTTGGTAGACCTTTCCTTAGAATGATTGGTGCAATTATTGATATGAAGGAAGGAAATATTAGATTCCAATTTCAATTAAGGAAAGGCATGGAACAATTTCCTAGAAATAAAATAAAATTACCTTATGAATCTATTATGAGAGCCACTTATGGATTGCCTACCAAATATGGCAATACCTAGATCTATTCTTGCCTGTTATGCCTAGCTAGGGGCGTTAAACGATAGCGCTTGTTGGGAGGCAACCCGATTTTATTTTTATTCCTTGCTTTTTGCTCCTGTTTAGTAATAAATAATTTATCTAGCCTATGTTTTGGTTGTGTTTTTTGTGTTTAATTAGTGTTTGTGCCAAGTAGAACCGTTGGGAAGACTTGGGAAAAGTCTTGTTGAACTTGCTGTAAAAAACAGAAACTTTAGCGCTCACAAGAACTGCTGTATTTTTTATTTGGAGAGTGATATTTAGTTAATTCTTTTTTAAGATAATTAATAGATAAATTACTCACGTCCAGCAATTTATTTTAGAATTTTTTGGGTTCCAGATCTTCCGCTAGCTACAGATTACTACAGACTGTTCTGTTTTTGACAGATTCTGTTTTTCGTGTGTTGTTTGCTTATTTTGATGAATCTATGGCTAGTAAAATAGTTTATAAACCATAGAGAAGTTGTAATACTGTAGGTATAACACCAATATAAATAAATAATGAGTTCATTACAGTACCTTGAAGTGGTCTTTTGTTTTCTTTCGCTAACGGAGCTCACGAGATTTTCTACTTTAAGTTTTGTGTTGTGAAGTTTTCAAGTTTTGGGTAAAGATTTGATGGATTATGAACAAGGAGTGGCAAGAGCCTAATCTTGGGGATTCCCATGTCACCCCCAAGATAATCTAAGGACACCTAAAAGCCAAAGCTTGGGGATGCCCCGGAAGGCATCCCCTCTTTCGTCTACTTCTATCGGTAACTTTACTTGGAGTTATATTTTTATTCGCCACATGATATGTGTTTTGCTTGGAGCATCTTGTATTATTTGAGTCTTTGATTTTTAGTTTCCCACAATCATCCTTGCTGTACACACCTTTTGATAGAGCCATACATGATTTGGAATTTTTTAGAATACTCTATGTGCTTCGCTTATATCTTTTGAGTTATATAGTTTTACTCTAGTACTTCACTTATATCTTTTAGAGCACGGTGGTGGATTTGTTTTATAGAAACTATTGATCTCTCATGCTTCACTTATATTATTTTGAGAGTCTTAATAGCATGGTAATTTGCTTAAAATCCTAATATGCTAGGTGTTCAAGATTAGTAAAATTTTCTTAAGAGTGTTTTGAATACTAAGAGAAGTTTGATGCTTGATGATTGTTTTGAGATATGGAGGTAATAATATCAAAGTCGTGCTAGTTGAGTAGTTGTGAAATTGAGAAATACTTGTGTTGAAGTTTGCAAGTCCCACAACATGCACGTATGGTAAACGTTATGCAACAAATTTGAAACATGAGGTGTTATTTGATTGTCCTCCTTATGAGTGGCAGTCGGGGACGAGCGATGGTATTTTCCTACCAATCTACCCCCCTAGGAGCATGCGCGTAGTACAACCAAGGTTTTTGATGACTTGTAGATTTTTGCAATAAGTATGTGAGTTCTTTACGACTAATGTTGAGTCCATGGATTATACGCACTCTCACCCTTCCATCCTTGCTAACCTCTTCGGTACCGTGCATTGCCCTTTCTCACATTGAGAGTTGGCGCAAACTTCGCCGGTGCATCCAAACCCCGTGATATTATACGCTCTTTCACACATAAACCCCCTTATATCTTCCTCAAAACAGCCACCATACCTACCTATTATGGCATTTCCATAGCCATTCTGAGATATATTGCCATGCAACTTTCCATCATTTCGTTCATCATGACACATTCATTATTGTCATATTGCTTAGCATGATCATGTAGTTGACATAGTATTTGTGGCAAAGCCACCGTTCATAATTGTTTCATACATGTCACTCTTGGTCCATTGCATATCCCGGTACACCTCCGGAGGCATTCATATAGAGTCATCTTTTGTTCTAGTATCGAGTTGTAATCATTGAGTTGTAAATAAATAGAAGTGTGATGATCATCATTTTCTAGAGCATTGTCCCAAGTGAGGAATTATAAAGAAAAAAGAGAGAAAGGCCATAAAGAAAAAAAGAGAAAGGCCATAAAAAAGAGAGAAGGCCCCAAAAAAATGAGAGAAAAAGAGAGAAGGGACAATGTTACTATCCTTTGCCACACTTGTGCTTCAAAAGTAGCACCTTAATCTTCATGTTAGAGAGTCTCTTGTTTTGTCATTTTCATATACTAGCGGGAAATTTTCATTATAGAAGTTGGCTTGTATATTCCAACAATGGGCCTCCTCAAGTGCCCTAGGTCTTCATGAGCAAGCAAGTTGGATGCACACCCACTAGTTTCTTTTGTTGAGCTTTCATACATTTGTAGCTCTAGTGCATCTGTTGCATGGCAATCCCTACTCCTTGCATTAACATCAATCGGTGGGCATCTCCATAGCCCATTGATTAGCCTCGTTGATGTGAGACTTTCTCCTTTTTGTCTTCTCCACATAACCCCCCTCGTTAGATTCTATTCCACCTATAGTGCTATGTCCATGGCTCGCGCTCATATATTGCGTGAAAGTTTATAGGTTTGAGATTACTAAAGTATGAAACAATTGCTTGGCTTGTCATCGGGGTTGTGCATGATGAGAGCATTCTTGTGTGACAAAAATGAAACATGACTAAACTATATGATTTTGTAGGGATGAACTTTCTTTGGCCATGTTATTTCGAGAAGACATAATTGCTTAGTTAGTATGCTTGAAGTATTATTATTTTTATGTCAATATGAACTTTTGTCTTGAATCTTCCGGATCTGAATATTCATACCACAATTAAGAAGAATTACATTAAAATTATGCCAAGTAGCACTCCACATCAAAAATTCTGTTTTTATCATTTACCTACTCAAGGACGAGCAGTAATTAAGCTTGGGGATGCTTGATACGTCTCCAACGTATCTATAATTTTTGATTGCTCCATGCTATATTATCTACTGTTTTGGACACTATTGGGCTTTATTATCCACTTTTATATTATTTTTGGGACTAACCTATTAACCGGAGGCCCAGCCCAGAATTGCTGTTTTATGCCTGTTTTAGGGTTTCGAAGAAAAGGAATATCAAATGGAGTCCAAACGGAATGAAACCTTCGGGAACGTGATTTTCTCAATGAACAAGATCCGGGAGACTTGGACCCTACATCAAGAAAGAAAAGAGGAGGCCACGAGGTAGGGGGCGCGCCTGCCTACCCTAGGCGCGCCCTCCACCCTTGTGGGCCCCCTGTTGCTCCACTGACGTACTCCTTCCTCCTATATATATCCATGTACCCCCAAACGATCAGACACGAAGCCAAAACCCTAATTCCACCGCCGGAACTTTCTGTATCCACGAGATCCCATATTGGGGCCTGTTCCGGAGCTCCGCCGGAGGGGGCATCGATCACGGAGGGCTTCTACATCAACACCATAGCCCCTCCGATGAAGTGTGAGTAGTTCACCTTAGACCTACGGGTCCATAGTTAGTAGCTAGATGGCTTCTTCTCTCTTTTTGGATCTCTATACAATGTTCTCCCCATCTCTTGTGGAGATTTATTCGATGTAATCTTCTTTTTGCGGTGTGTTTGTTGGGACCGATGAATTGTGGGTTTATGATCAAGTCTATCTATGAACAATATTTGAATCTTCTCTGAATTCTTTTATGTATGATTGGTTATCTTTGCAAGTCTCTTCGAATTATCAGTTTGGTTTGGCCTACTAGATTGATCTTTCTTGCAATGGGAGAAGTGCTTAGCTTTGGGTTCAATCTTGCGGTGTCCTTTCCCAGTGACAGTAGGGGCAGCAAGGCACGTATTGTATTGTTGCCATCAAGGATAACAAGATGGGGTTTTCTTCATATTGCATGAGTCTATCCCTCTACATCATGTCATCTTGCTTAAGGCGTTACTCTGTTTTTAACTTAATACTCTAGATGCATGCTGGATAGCGGTCGATGAGTGGAGTAATAGTAGTAGATGCAGGCAGGACTCTGTCTACTTGTCTCAGACGTGATGCCTATATACATGATCATACCTACATATTCTCATAACTATGCTCAATTCTGTCAATTGCTCAACAGTAATTTGTTCACCCAATGTCATGGTTTTGTCATGGCAGATGTCCTAGAGAAAGGACTTAGTCGTGGAGCCATCGCGACGGGTTAGCTTGAAGGGGTTAAAGCAGACACAGGGACGCAAGAGAGTTTATACTAGTTCGGCCCCTTCAATGAAGGTAAAAGCCTATGTCTAGTTGTGATGGAATTGATGGGGTTTCGATGACTAGGGAGCAAACAAGCTTCGCCTATGTCTCGAGTTGTTGTCTGTTGTCCTTGAACCGCCACCGGGTCGTCCCCTTATATACACGGGTGACACCCGTCGGTTCACAGAGTCCCAACACCGGTCGATATTCGTATCCGGGTTGGTCTCTCCTTATTCCTAACTTACAATACTAGTTTATATACAAATTCCGGTTTACAGCTACAAGTCTTGAACCGGCTACGGGCCTTAGGCCCTCATCTGCCTTCTTGGGCTTTATCACTTCTGGAACTACTGATGAAGTTGACCCGGCCTAGATAGGCCGGTTTACGCCCAGCAGTAATATCCCCAACATTAGGCCCCAGATTGATTTGAACGGGTTCATGTCAATCCTTTAACAAAAACTTCATCTTCAACGTCTTCTCATAAATTGGTAAACCGCCATGATGTCATCTTCTCTGATTACTGTAAACCGGAGTGACGTCACCTGTCATAACGAAGATATCCATTATGCTTCTTTATTTAATATATCTGCAAAAATCGAGGCGACAGCTCCATTTCGTGGCCCCTTGATTGTCACGCCTGACACATGTCTTTTTGCCTTATAAATAGGACCGAAGGGTCATTTCCTTTCTCTTTCCCTTCTTCCCCTTCTGCTTCGTCTTCCTCGCATCGCCCGGCTTCAGAGCTCCGCCGCCACTGTCGACCTCTGCCTCAACCTTGGCCGCTGCATCAACCTGGGCGCACCAGAGCATCACGGCAACCTTCCGCGTCTTCCTCAGCTCCGGTAAACCTTCTATCCTTTCCCCTGCAGATCTGTTTTAGGGTTTCACAGTTCTTCAGTATTCATCGTCTGCCTCTTGCTCATACGATAGATCTTTAGATGAATCCGCAAATCTTTACTCTGTGCAATGCTAGTTGTTTGACCTTCGCCTTCACTTATGCATCTCAAAACCATAGATCTATATGAACGTTTTGCTCATTGGTTCGGTTACTGCTCCTTTGAAACTCTAAGTATTTATCTCTTTTCTGAACTTGCTTCAGATCCAATGCTATAAGGAAATCTTGTGAAACCTGTTTCTGCGTACTTGTCCATCCGCAATGCTTAGATTAGGCGGTTTAACCTTATAGGAAAATTTTCCAAACCGGTATATGCCATTAGTCCCCTTATTGAACCGCCAGATGCTTGTTGCTTCATATAACCTTGTAAATTTCAACACACTATATAAATTTTTCCTTACCAAATTCCACCTACCAAAGGCACTTCACTCCCCGGCAATGGTGCCAGAAAAGAGTCTTGATGACCCACAAGTATAGGGGATCTATCATAGCATTTTCGATAAGTAAGAGTGTTGAACCCAACGAGGAGCAGAAGGAAATGATAAGCAGTTTTCAGTAAGGTGTTCTCTGCAAGCACTGAAATTATCGGTAACAGATAGTTTTGTGATAAGGTAATTTGTAACGAGTAGCAAGTAATAGAAGTAAATAAGGTGTAGCAAGATGGCCCAATCCTTTTTATAGCAAAGGACAAGCCTGGACAAACTCTTATATGAAGTAAAGCGCTCCCGAGGACACATGGGAATTATCGTCAAACTAGTTTTAATCACGATCATATGATTCGCGTTCGGTACTTTGATAATTTGATATGTGGGTGGACCGGTGCTTGGGTGCTGTCCTTACTTGGACAAGCATCCCACTTATGATTAACCCCTATTGCAAGCATCCGCAACTACAACAGAAGTATTAAGGTAAACCTAACCATAGCATGAAACATATGGATCCAAATCAGCCCCTTACGAAGCAACGCATAAACTAGGGTTTAAGCTTCTGTCACTCTAGCAACCCATCATCTACTTATTACTTCCCAATGCCTCCCTCTAGTCCCAAACAATGGTGAAGTGTCATGTAGTCGACGTTCACATGAAACCACTAGAGGGATGACAACATACATCTCATCAAAATATCGAACGAATACCAAATTCACATGACTACTAATAGCAAGACTTCTCCCATGTCCTCAGGAACAAACGTAACTACTCACAAAGCATATTCATGTTCATAATCAGAGGGGTATTAATATGCATAATGGATCTGAACATATGATCTTCCACCAAATAAACCAACTAGCATCAACTACAAGGAGTAATCAACACTACTAGCAATCCATAGGTACCATCTGAGGTTCGGGTACAAAGATTGGATACAAGAGATGAACTAGGGTTTGAGATGAGATGGTGCTGGTGAAGATGTTGATGGAGATTGACCCCCTCTCGATGAGAGGATCGTTGGTGATGACGATGGTGGTGATTTCCCCCTCCCGGAGGGAAGTTTCCCTGGTAGAACAGTTCCGCCGGAGCCCTAGATTGGTTCCGCCAAGGTTCCGCCTCGTGGCGGCGGAGTCTCGTCCCGAAAGCTTGCTTATGATTTTTTTCCTCGACAAAAGACTCCATATAGCAGAAGATGGGCATCGGAGGGCCACCAGGGGGCCCACGAGGCAGGGGGCGCGCCCCCACCCTCGTGGCCAAGGTGTGGCCCCCCTCTGGAACTTCTTGTGCTCAATATTTTTTATATATTCTGGAAATAGCTTCCGTGAAGTTTCAGACTTTTGGAGCTATGCAGAATAGGTCTCTAATATTTGCTCCTTTTCCAACCCAGGATCCCAGCTGTTGGCATTCTCCCTCTTCATGTAAACCTTGTAAAATAAGAGAGAATAGGCATAAGTATTGTGACATATTGTGTAATAACAGTCCATAATGCAATAAATATCGATATAAAAGCATGATGCAAAATGGACATATCATAGACTTGCAAGATAGGATCAAGAACTCTCATATATTGATGAAAACATAATAGGTTCAGATCTGAAATCATGGCACTCGTGCCCAAGTGACAAGCATTAAGCATAGCAAAGTCATAGCAACATCAATCTCAGAACATAGTGGATACCAGGGATCAAACCCTAACAAAACTAACTCGATTACATGATAAATTGCATCCAACCCATCACCGTCCAGCAAGCCTACGATGGAATTACTCACACACGGCGGTGAGCATCATGAAATTGGTTATGGAGGAAGGTTGATGATGATGATGGCGACGGATTCCTCTCTCCGGAGCCGCGAAAGGACTCCAGATCAGCCCTCCCGAGAGAGTTTAGGGCCTGGCGGTGGCTCCGTGTCGTAAAACGCGATGAATCCTTCTCCCTGGTTTTTCTCCCCGAAAGTGAATATATGGAGTCAAGGTTGAGGTCGATGGAGCATTAGGGGGCCCACGAGGCAGGGGGCGCACCCAGGGGGTAGGGCGCGCCTCCACCCTCGTGGACAGGTGGAGGCCCCCTGACGTGGATCTTCCTTCCAGTATTTATTATATATTCCAAAATAATTCTCCGTTGATTTTTATGTCATTCCGAGAACTTTTATTTCTACACAAAAATAACACCATGGCAATTCTGCTGAAAACAGCGTCAGTCCGGGTTAGTTCCATTCCAATCATGCAAGTTAGAGTCCAAAACAAGGGCAAAAGTGTTTGGAAAAGTAGATACGACGGAGACGTATCAACTCCCAAAGCTTAAACCTTTGCTTGTCCTCAAGCAATTCAGTTGATAAACTGAAAGTAATAAAGAAAAACTTTTACAAACTCTGTTTGCTCTTGTTGTTGTAAATATGTAAAGCCAACATTCAAGTTTTCAGCAAAGATTATTAACTAACCATATTCACAATAACATTTAGGTCTCATGTTTACTCATATCAATGACATAATCAACTAGCGAGCAATAATAATAAATCTCGGATGACAACACTTTCTCAAAACAATCATGATATGATATAACAAGATGGTATCTCGCTAGCCCTTTCTGAGACCGCAAAACATAAATGCATAGCACCTTTAAAGATCAAGGACTGACTAGACATTGTAATTCATGGTAAAAGAGATCCAGTCAATTTATACTCAATGTAAACTAACAGCAATGAATGCAAATGACAGTGGTGCTCTCCAACTGGTGCTTTTTAATAAGAGGATGATGACTCAACATAAAAGTAAATAGATAGGCCCTTCGCAGAGGGAAGCATGGATTTGTAGAGGTGCCAGAGCTCGGTTTTGAAATAGATATGAATAATATTTTGAGCGGTATACTTTCATTGTCAACATAACAACCGAGAGATGCCGATATCTTCCATGCTACACACATTATAGGCGGTTCCCAAATAGAATGGTAAAGTTTATACTCCCCCTCCACCAAGAAGCATCAATCCATGGCTTGCTCGAAACAACGAGTGCTTCCAACTAACAACAGTCCCGGGGGAGTTTTGTTTGCAGTTATTTTGATTTGATTTGCATAAAGCATGGGACTAGGCATCCCGGTGACCAGCCATTTTCTCATGAGTGAGGAGCGGAGTCCACTCCTCTTGAGAATAACCCGCCTAACATGGAAGATATAGACAACCCTAGTTGATACATGAGCTATTAGAGCATACAAAACAGAATGTTTATTTGAAGGTTTAGAGTTTGGCACATACAAATTTACTTGGAACGGCAGGTAGATACCGTATGGTGGACTCATATGGAATAACTTTGGGGTTTGTGGAATTGGATGCACAAGCAGTATTCCCGCTTAGTACAAGTGAAGGCTAGCAAAAGACTGGGAAGTGACCAGCTAGAGAGCGACAACAGTCATGAACATGGATTAAAATTAATCAACACCGAATGCAAGCATGAGTAGGATATAATGCACCATGAACATAGATATCGTAGAGGATATGTTGATTTTGTTTCAACTACATGCATGAACATGTGCCAAGTCAAGCCACTCGAATCGTTCAAAAGAGGATACCACCCTATCATACCACATCACAACCATTTTAATAGTATGTTGGCACGCAAGGTAAACCATTATAAGCTCCTAGCTAATTAAGCATGGCATAAGCAACTATAATCTATAATTTTCATTGCAAACATGTTTATTCATAATAGGCTGAATCAGGAACGATGAACTAATCATATTTACAAAAACAAGAGAGGTTGAGTTCATACCAGCTTTTCTCATCTCAATAAGTGAAGGAAATATGCCCTAGAGGCAATAATAAAGTTATTATTTATTTCCTTATTTCATTATAAATGTTTATTATTCATGCTAGAATTGTATTAACCGGAAACATAATACATGTGTGAATACATAGACAAACAGAGTGTCACTAGTATGCCTCTACTTGACTAGCTCGTTAATCGAAGATGGTTATGTTTCCTAACCATGAACAAAAGAGTTGTTATTTGATTAACGTGATCACATCATTAGAAGAATGATGTGATTGACATGACCCATTCCATTAGCTTAGCACCCGATCATTTAGTATGTTGCTATTGCTTTCTTCATGACTTATACATGTTCCTATGACTAGGAGATTATGCAACTCCCGTTTGCCGGAGGAACACTTTGTGTGCTACCAAACGTCACAACGTAACTGGGTGATTATAAAGGAGCTCTATAGGTGTCTCCAAAGGTACATGTTGGGTTAGCGTATTTCGAGATTAGGATTTGTCACTCCAATTGTCGGAGAGGTATCTCTGGGCCCTCTCGGTAATGCACATCACATAAGCCTTGCAAGCATTGCAACTAATGAGTTAGTTGTGAGATGATGTATTACGAAACGAGTAAAGAGACTTGCTGGTAATAAGATTGAACTAGGTATTGAGATACCGACGATCGAATCTCGGGCAAGTAACAAACCGATGACAAAGGGAACAACGTATGTTGTTATATGGTCTGACCGATTATGATCTTCGTAGAATATGTAGGAGCCAATATGAGCATCCAGGTTCCGCTATTGGTTATTGACCGGAGACGTGTCTCGGTCATGTCTACATTGTTCTCGAACCCGTAGGGTCCGCACGGTTAAGGTTTCGATGACAGTTATATTATGAGTTTATGAGTTTTGATGTACCGAAGGAGTTCGGAGTCTCAGATGAGATCGGGGACATGACGAGGAGTCTCGAAATGGTCGAGACGTAAAGATCGATATATTGGACGACTATATTCGGACATCGGAAAGGTTCCGAGTGGTTCGGGTATTTTTTGGAGTACCGGGGAGTTACAGGAATACGGGGGAAGAAGTATATGGGCCTTATTGGGCTTTAGGGGAGAGGGAGAGGTAGGCCGCGCCCCCCCCATTGACTAGTCCGAATTGGACTAAGGGGAGGGGCGGCGCCCCCTCCTTCCTTCTCTTCCCTCTTCCCCTTCCTTGTCTCCTACTCCTACTACTTGGAAGGGGGGAATCCTACTCCCGGTGGGAGTAGGACTCCTCCAGGGCGCGCCATAGGGGCCGGCCCTCTCCCCCCTCCTCCACTCCTTTATATACGTGGCCAAGGGGCACCCCATAGACACACAAGTTGATCCACGTGATCATTTTCTTAGCCGTGTGCGGTGCCCCCTTCCACCATACTCCTCGATAATATTGTAGCGGTGCTTAGGCGAAGCCCTGCGACGGTAGAACATCAAGATCGTCACCACGCCGTCGTGCTGACGGAACTCTTCGCCAACACTTTGCTGGATCGGAGTCCGAGGATCGTCATCGAGCTGAACGTGTGCTAAAACTAGGAGGTGCCGTAGTTTCGGTGCTTGATCGGTCGGGCCGTGAAGACGTACGACTACATCAACCGCGTAGTCATGACGCTTCCGCTGTCGGTCTATGAGGGTACATAGATCACACTCTCCCCTCTCGTTGCTATGCATCACCATGATCTTGCGTGTGCGTAGGAATTTTTTTGAAATTACTACGTTCCCCAACAGTGGCATCCGAGCCTAGGTTTTATGTGTTGATGTTATATGCACGAGTAGAACACAAGTGAGTTGTGGGCGATATAAGTCATACTGCTTACCAGCATGTCATACTTTGGTTCGGCGGTATTGTTGGAGGAAGCGGCCCGGACCGACATTACGCGTACGCTTACGCGAGACCGGTTCTCTCGACGTGCTTTGCACAAAGGTGGCTAGCGGGTGTCAGTTTCTCCAACTTTAGTTGAACTGAGTGTGGCTACGCCCGGTCCTTGCGAAGGTTAAAACAGCACCAACTTGACAAACTATCGTTGTGGTTTTGATGCGTAGGTAAGATTGGTTCTTGCTTAAGCCCGTAGCAGCCACGTAAAACTTGCAACAACAAAGTACAGGACGTCTAACTTGTTTTTGCAGGGCATGTTGTGATGTGATATGGTCAAGACATGATGCTAAATTTTATTGTATGAGATGATCATGTTTTGTAACCGAGTTATCGGCAACTGGCAGGAGCCATATGGTTGTCGCTTTATTGTATGCAATGCAATCGCGCTGTAATGCTTTACTTTATCACTAAGCGGTAGCGATAGTCGTGGAAGCATAAGATTGGCGAGACGACAACGATGCTACGATGGAGATCAAGGTGTCACGCCGGTGACGATGGTGATCATGACAGTACTTCAGAGATGGAGATCACAAGTACAAGATGATGATGGCCATATCATATCACTTATTTTGATTGCATATGATGTTTATCTTTTATGCATCTTATCTTGCTTTGATTGACGGTAGCATTTTAAGATGATCTCTCACTAATTATCAAGAAGTGTTCTCCCTGAGTATGCACTGTTGCGAAAGTTCTTCGTGCTGAGACACCACGTGATGATCGGGTGTGATAGGCTCTACGTTCAAATACAACGGGTGCAAAACAGTTGCACACGCGGAATACTCAGGTTAAACTTGACGAGCCTAGCATATAACAGATATGGCCTCGGAACACGGAGACTGAAAGGTCGAGCGTGAATCATATAGTAGATATGATCAACATAGTGATGTTCACCATTGAAACTACTCCATCTCATGTGATGATCGGACATGGTTTAGTTGATTTGGATCACGTGATCACTTAGAGGATTAGAGGGATGTCTATCTAAGTGGGAGTTCTTAAGTAATATGATTAATTGAACTTTAATTTATCATGAACTTAGTCCTGGTAGTATTAGCATATCTATGTTGTAGATCAATAGCTCGCGTTGTTGCTTTCATATGTTTATTTTGATATGTTCCTAGAGAAAATTGTGTTGAAAGATGTTAGTAGCAATGATGCGGATTGGATCCATGATCTGAGGTTTATCCTCATTGCTGCACAGAAGAATTACGTCCTTGATGCACCGCTAGGTGACGGACCTATTGCAGGAGCAGATGCAGACGTTATGAACGTTTGGCTAGCTCAATATGATGACTACTTGATAGTTTAGTGCACCATGCTTAACGGCTTAGAATCGGGACTTCAAAGATGTTTTGAATGTCATGGACCATATGAGATGTTCCAGGAGTTGAAGTTAATATTTCAAGCAAATACCCGAGTTCAGAGATATGAAGTCTCCAACAAGTTCTCTAGCTAAAAGATGGAGAAGAATCGCTCAACTAGTGAGCATGTGCTCATATTGTCTGGGTACTACAATCGCTTGAATCAAGTGGGAGTTAATCTTCCAGATAAGATAGTGATTGACAGAATTCTCTAGTCACCATCACCAAGTTAGTGGAACTTCGTGATGAACTATAGTATGCAAGGGATGACGAAAACGACTCCCGAGCTTTTCATGATGATGAAATCGATGAAGGCAGAAATAAAAAAAAGCATCAAGTGTTGATGGTTGACAAGATCACTAGTTTCAAGAAAAGGGCAAAGGAAAAAAGGGGAACTTCAAGAAGAACAGCAAGCAAGTTGCTGCTCAAGTGAAGAAGCCCAAGTCTGGTCCTAAGCCTGAGACTAAGTGCTTCTACTGCAAAGGGACTGGTCACTGGAAGCGGAACTACCCCAAGTGATTGGCGGATAAGAAGGATGGCAAAGTGAACATAAGTATATTTGATATACATGTTATTGATGTGTACTTTACTAGTGTTTATAGCAACCCCTCAGTATTTGATACTAGTTCAGTTGCTAAGATTAGTAACTCGAAATGGGAGTTGCAGAATAAACAGAGACTAGTTAAGGGTGAAGTGACGATGTGTGTTGGAGGTGGTTCCAAGATTGATATGATCATCATCGACACTCCCTATACTTTCGGGATTAATGTTGAACCTAAATAAGTGTTATTTGGTGTTTGCATTGAGCATGAATATGATTTGATCATATTTATTGCAATACGGTTATTCATTTAAGTAAGAGAATAAATTGTTGTTCTGTTTACATGAATAAAACCTTATATGGTTACACACCCAATGAAAATAGTTCATTGGATCTCGATAGTAGTGATACACATATTCATAATGTTGAAGCCAAAAGATGCAGAGTTGATAATGATAGTGCGACTGTAGCAACCAAACCTCAAACAGTCTGATCTCTGTGCTCCGGTGTCATCCCTGGATCAGTAATGCTGACACCACACAGTACTCGGAGGATTTATAATAGAGTAGCAATCACACACTTATTACATCGAGTGTCTCAAAAGAGAACTTATTACAATAAATATGGCTTAAGGCCATCTAATAACGATAACAGCGGAAGGCTTGGAAGATAAGTGAGTCCATCAACTCCAACGGCATCACTGAGTATAGAACCACAACCTAAAAACTCCTTAATCGTCATCTGAAAAGTCTGCAACATTAACGTTGCAGCCTGAAACGGGTCAGCACATGGAATATGCTGGCAAGGTAACACATAGAGAGTAATGGAATGGAATAGCTATACTATATGCATATTTGGCTGGTGGAAAGCTCTATGGTTACTGTTTTTGCGTAAAGCCAAATTTTCCCTACTTCAAAGGAATAAATTTATTTAACTAACATGGTGGTTGTTAAACATTGAGAATGGTTGATAGCATTCTCAATCCCAATCAAATATCATCATTAAACATAACCCAACAAAATTAATTTAGAGTAACATGCTGAGATTCACATGAAAATCCAAGTACTAGATACTCAAGATGTCCATAACCGGGGACACGGCTAACCATGATTAGTTTATTACACTCTGCAGAGGTATGCGCACTTTTCCCCGCAAGACTCGATCGCCTCCGTTTGGTTTCTCGCACTACATGGTGTTTGAGAAGACGGATGACCGAGACATAGTCTTTCAGAAGCGCTAGCACCTTACGATCGGGTAGACCGTACCACCTACATCCCCTACATCTGCTAGTCTACCACTGTAAGAGTTCGCACAACTTATTCAACTATGCTAGAGCCCATAATAGCTTGTGGCTGCACACGGAAGTTTCTAGTATGAATAGTCTCATGATCCCTTTGAGCCTGGGTGGCGGTCCAAAGAAAACAGGCAAGTCCTGGAATACCCAGGTGCCTCAATCCACCGAGATGTGTGTTTAAGTTGCCACCTTAGATAAACCATTAATTAACCATTAATTAACAATCTCACATCTGTCATGGATTTCACTCACCCAATCCACGTCTACTAGCATAGCATGGCAAGCAAACGTAGAAGTAACTCCCAAAGGTTTGAAAATAAACTGGTAATAGGTACTACCTCATCTACTTCCCATCCCACAATTTAATTAGATCCTAATCATGCAATGTGTGAGGATTGATCTAATGCAATAAAACTGTAGTAGAAAAGGTATGATCAAAGTGTTACTTGCCTTGCTGATGATCCGCGAAACCTAACGATTCGAAGTAACAGCGCACTCCGGGTATTCTATCGCAGACAAACAAACAAGCATACAATAAGTACTCATCTAATGCACATCTAATGCACGGGTAAAACTCAAATAAGAGATCTAACCAGAAGGTTCAACTTAAGAACTCCGGTTAGCAAAAAGAATCAAATCGAACAAAGCAACGAAAGACAAACGGCGAAAGAAAACAACTTCGTTCTAGTAATCTGGATCTAGGGAAAATTTTATAGTAGCAAAACCTTGTTTAAGTTGGTTAAACGGATAGAGGGTTTCGAGACGAATCCCTAGGTGCTTGAATCGCCTGATTCCGATAAACGAGCGAAGAGTTAAACTAAAACGAAAATCGGATTAGGAATCGTGATCAGAAAAATCGCGGATTTAATCCGAGAAAAAGAAAAACGACGAGCGCCGACTTTTTTTTCTCTCTTTTTTCTCTTTTTTTCGGCACGGAAAATGAGGCGCGACGAACCTCGGGCGGCGGGATCGTCGGCGGCGGTGGCTCCGGTAGCGCGCGCGGATCGAGGCGGGGCTGATGGGCTGGGGCGGCTCGGGGCGGCGCTATTTAAAGGCTGCCCCCGGGCGGTGTCCCGCTCGGGTATGGCCCGAACTCGGTTCGTTTTTTTAATTATTCCGCTCGGAAGAAAAATAAAAAGAAATACTAAACGGACTCCAAAAATTCTGAAATAAATTTTCACGGGCTTCTAAAATCAAGCCGCACAAGGTGAACATTTATTTGGGACCTAAATGCAATTTTGAAAAACGCACATTTTTCCTAAATTCAAATAAAACACCGAAAAACTCCGAAATAAAATCTTATTTGATTTTATTATTAAATCCTCAATATTTCTTTATTTTGGGAAAGTAATTTTATTCCCTCTCTCATATTTTTGTAGTAGAAATAATTGATGATAAAATAAATAAAATCAAATGATCCTATTCTCAAAATTTGAGAGAACTCAAATATGAAAATAACGAGATCCCCAACTCTCTCCGTGGGTCATTGAGTTGCGTAGAATTTCTAGGATCAACCAAAATGCAAAACAAAATATGATATGCATGATGATCTAATGTATAACATTCCAAATTGAAAATTTGGGATGTTACAAACCTACCCCCTTAAGATGAATCTCGCCCTCGAGATTCGGGTTGGCTAGAAAATAGGTGAGGGTGGTCTTTGAGCAAATCTTCCTCTCGTTTCCAGGTGGCTTCATCCTTCGTGTGGTTGCTCCACTGAACCTTGCAAAACTTGATAACCTTGCTGCGAGTAACTCAGCTCGCAAACTCGAGAATCTTAACTGGTTTCTCCTCGTAGGTCAAATCATTATCCAACTAAATAGTTTCCAATGGCACTGTGTCTCTCAACGGTATGTCAGCCATCTCCGCGTGATATTTCTTTAACTGAGAAACATGGAACACATCATGAACTCCTGACAATCCTTCGGGCAATTCCAACTTGTAGGCCACTTCTCCCATACGCTCCAAAACTCGATATGGTCCTACAAATCGTGGCGCTAATTTCTCTTTAACTCCAAAACGCTTTGTTCCCTGAAGTGGAGATACTCGAAGATAAGCTCTGTCTCCAACTTCGTAAACTGTCTCCTTGCGTTTAGAATCTGCATAACTTTTCTGTCTGGACTGGGCTACCTTGAGCCTATCGCGAATCAACTTCACCTTCTGTTCAGACTCTTTAATCAAGTCAGGACCAAACAACTGGCGGTCTCCAACTTCGTCCCATGACAGCGGTGTCCTGCACCTCCTTCCATACAATGCTTCGAAAGGGGCCATCTTCAAACTGGTTTGGTAACTGTTGTTGTAAGAGAACTCTGCATATGGCAAATTATCGTCCCAACTAGATCCATAATCTAGCGCACAAGCTCTCAGCATATCCTCCAAAATCTGATTGACTCTCTCGGTCTGTCCATCTGTCTGGGGATGAAAAGCTGTACTGAATTCTAGCCTGGTACCCAAAGTTTCGTGCAACTGCTTCCAGAACTTTGAGGTAAACTGGGTTCCTCTATCTGATACGATACTCCTTGGAACTCCATGCAGACATACGATCCTGGTCATGTATATCTTTGCCAACTTAGCACTGGTGTAAGTGGTCTTTACTGGGATGAAATGAGCTACTTTCGTCAATCGATCAACTACAACCCAAATCGAGTCATATCCTGAACGAGTCCTGGGCAATCCCGTGATAAAATCCATGCCTAGCTTATCCCACTTCCATTCGGGTATCGGCAATGGTTGTAACAATCCTACTGGCTTCTGATGCTCTGCCTTTACTCTCTGACATACATCACAAACTGCTACATACTCCGCTATATCCTTCTTCATTCCGGTCCACCAGAAAATATCCTTCAAATCCAGATACATCTTGGTATTTCCTGGGTGAATTGAATACGGTGAGTCGTGTGCCTCTTGCAAAATGAACTTCCTGATCTCCGGATCATTGGGCACATAAACGCGGCCTTCAAACCATAAGGTGTCGTGCTCATCCTCACGAAATTCTTTAGCTTTTCCTTTGCTTAGTTTCTCCTTTATAGCGGCAATCTCTTTGTCAGCTTTCTGAGCTTCCCTGATTTTATCCATCAAGGTTGACTGAATCTCCAATGCTGCTACATAGCCTCTCGGAACTATTTCCAAACATAGTTCACGAAGATTATCTGCTAACTCCTTGGGTATTTCTCCCGTCATTAACGTATTGACATGGCTCTTACAGCTTAATGCGTCAGCTACTACATTAGCCTTTCCAGGATGATAATGCAATTTCATATCATAATCCTTGATAAGCTCCAACCATCTCCTTTGTCTGAGATTTAACTCCTTCTGTGTGAAAATGTACTTCAAACTCTTATGATCCGTGTACACCTCACAATGGTTTCCAATGAGAAAATGTCTCCATGTTTTCAAAGCATGCACTATGACTGCTAACTCCAAATCATGCGTGGCATGATTCAACTCATGAGGCTTCAGTTGTCTTGAGGCATATGAAACAACTCTCCCTTCCTACATAAGCACTACTCCAAGTCCTCGACGTGAAGCGTCACAATACACCTCATAATCTTTGGTTTGGTCTGGCAAAATCAACACTGGTGAGGTAACCAAACATTTCTCAATTCCTGGAAACTAGCCTCACATTCCTCTATCCATATGAACTTGGTATCTTTCTTCAACAACTCAGTCATAGGCTTCGCAATCTTTGAGAAATTCTCACTAAATCTCCGGTAGTATCCTGCGAGTCCAAGAAAACTCCGGATCTCTCCAACTGTTGTTGGGGCTTCCCACTTGGTCACGGTTTCAACTTTAGCGGGATCTACTGCTATTCCTTCTCCAGATATAACATGTCCGAGGAATCCTACTTCCTTCAACCAAAACTCACATTTGCTGAACTTGGCATATAATTGATGTTCTCTGAGATTTCCCAGTACTAAACGCAAATGCTCCTTATGTTCCTCTTCATTCTTCGAATAAACCAGGATATCATCAATGAACACTACGACGGACTTATCCAAAAACTCCATAAACACTTTGTTCATCATGTTCATAAAATAGGCAGGTGCGTTAGTCAGACCAAATGACATAACGGTATACTCATACAGCCCATACGTGGTGGTAAAAGTTGTCTTAGGTATATCCTGTTCTCGAATCTTCAACTGGTGGTATCCTGATCGCAGATCGATCTTGGAAAATACCTTAGCTCCTTGCAATCGATCAAACAGATCATTGATCATTGGTAGCGGGTACTTGTTCTTGATCATTACTTCATTCAATCCTCAATAATCAACAACCATCCTTAACGATCCATCCTTCTTCTCCACTAGAAGTACTGGTGATCCCCAAGGCGAAGAACTTGGGCGAATATATCCCTTATCCAGTAACTCCTTAATCTGCTTCTTAATTTCCACCAAATCCTTTGCTGGCATCCTATATGGTCTCTTTGATATTGGACCTGTGCCTGGCAATAGCTCAATCAAAAACTAAATATCTCTATCCGGTGGCATGCCTGGCAACTCCTCTGGAAATACATCAGGGAAATCCCTTACCACTAGTACTTCCTCCTGCACAACTCCTTTTAGGCAATTTACTTGAGTCCTCTTTGGCACATGCCGGGATACATACTTGATCCTTCTCCCTTCTGGGGTGGTAAGCAAAATTGACTTACTAGCACATTCAATATTCCCTTCATACTTTGATAACCAATCCATGCCTAATATCACATCCAATCCTTGAGATTCCAATACTATTAGGTCTGAGGGAAAAACATAGTTACCAATCCTTAATGGTAACCGATCACACCATAGACTAGCCACATACTCTGCTCCGGGCGAGGTTACTAACATGGGTGACCTAAGGGCTTGAGTTGATAGGTTATACTTATCCACAAATCCCCTTGAGATGTATGAATGCGATGCGCCAGTATCAAAAAGAACGAGTGCAGTAAATGACTTAACCAAAAACTTACCTATTACTGCATCGGGCTGAGCTTCAACCTCCTCCACGCTAACGTGGTTCACCTATCCCCTGTTAAAAGGGTTCGGCTTTCTTCCCAGAACTTCCATTGCTATTTCCATTTTGCAATTCCGGACATTCATTTGCATAATGTCCTGTCTTCGAACACTTAAAACAAGTGACTTGGCTTAGGTCCTTCTTGGCGGGGGTTGAGGGGTTGGTGCGGTTCTGGCCATTGCTTCCTCCATTGCCATTACCATTCTTGGTGCCATTGTGATTGTGCGAGCTACCTCCTCCATGGGTATGCTGAAAATGTCCTCCCGGTCTAGGGGTAAAACGTGGCTTCTGCTGAGCTTCTGAATTGTACTTTCCTTGTCCATACTTCCTCTTGCGATTCTCAATTTGCTGCTGCTTCCCTTCAATCATAAGAGCATGATCTACCAACTCCTGGTAGTTGTTGAAGGTTGCTACCATCAACTGCATGCTCAACTCATCATTCAGTCCTTCCAGAAACTTCTCCTGCTTAGCCGCATCCATAGCGACGTCATCTGGGGCATAACGTGCTAGCTTACTAAATTCCTCCACATACTGGCCAACTGTCCTTCCTCCTTGGCGCAAGTTGCGAAACTCACGCTTCTTCATGGCCATAGCTCCTGCTGAAATGTGTGCAGTACGAAAAGCCTGCTGAAACTGGTCCCATGTGACAGTGTCTACAGGGAAAGTGGCTGTGAAATTCTCCCACCATGATGCTGCGGGTCCTTCTAACTGATGTGCGGCAAACTTCACCTTCTCCGCATCTGTGCATCCTGCTGTAGTCAACTCCCTAGCTGTCTTGCGGAGCCAATCATCTTCTACTATAGGCTCGGTGCTACTGGAAAACACCGGCGGATTCAGTCTAAGAAAATGGGCTAAGTGGTCAACAGGTGGTGGTGGTGGTGGGTTGTTGTTGTTGTTCCCCTGGTTCTGATTCTGGACTAGCAACTGCATCAATGTGTTTTGCTGCTGAATCAATTGGGTGAGCTCCGGTGGGAAGGCAAATCCGGGGTCACGTCTCGGAGGCATCTGAGTGTTTAGAAAAGATGAGATATAAGAATAGAGGGGGTCTAAAGAGAAAACACTACCCATATGCACATGAGGCAAAAGCAAACAATTCACTTCAATCAATCAAACAAGGGCATACAATCGATCTATCTATCTATCGCAAAAGTGCTCGGACTACTATATTTACATGGTGGACTACTACTGTTGATGAGGTAGTCTACTAGAAATATTCTTCGGTTGTTGACTCCATAATATCTGCTCCAGCTTCATCAACATAGTCATCATCGCTACTATCTGCTTCCGAGTCGGTGTCGTCGATGATGATGTAGTCTTCCGGGCTAATTTCCTGGGGTTCTTCGTCTTCATCTACTGGCATAGGGTCTCCCATAAATATTCCAATCTTCTTGATCAGGTCGTCATTCTTCTCCACCAATACTTCAATTTCCTCTTCATAATCTTCACATGTAGCCTTGAGTTCTTTCTCCAGTTCCTTGATTCTAGTCTTAGCCTTCTTCAGGTCTATCATGTCGGCGCACATCTGGTTCTTCTGTCGTCGAATGTGCTGATTTAACTCCTGGATAAAAGCTGTGATTGATCTATCCTTCCTGGTGCTGATCATCTCCCAGTGTTCATCTCGGCGCCCACAAATCTGGTAGATAGTATCCTTGAGGTCCTTGCGGTAGACTTCTCCAATGCGTCCCATGGCGATGTGAGTTTCCTTGCTCTTTCCTAGACTCCAAGTTGGTGCATCAAAAGAAAACTCTATGGGCTCAGTGACTGGCATGAACGTCCTTCCTGGAACTTGAACTTGAATCATCCAGCACTCTTCTTCAGGTAAAGTGGCGTTGTAGGTTCCCGTGAAGCTTGGTACTCCTATATCCAGGTATCTAGTGACTTCCTTCAAGTGGCGTCCAAAGGGTGTATCTTCATCCGGTTGTGTGAACTTGTTCCTTGCATCCGCCATCCTAAAGAGTAGAAAAGATGAGAAGTCGGGAGAGAAGAGAGTGAATAGTGATCTAGGTCTTGTAGCTTAGTGGTCGTGTCCTACTGTCAACGTGTGCTCTGATACCATCTTGTAGCGACCAGACCTCAAACAGTCCAATCTCTGTGCTCCGGTGTCATCCCTGGATCAGTAATGCTGACACCACACAGTACTTGGAGGATTTATAACAGAGTAGCAATCACACACTTATTACATCGAGTGTCTCAAAAGAGAACTTATTACAATAAATATGGCTTAAGGCCATCTAATAATGATAACAGCGGAAGGCTTGGAAGATAAGTGAGTCCATCAACTCCAACGGTATCACTGAGTATAGAACCACGACCTAAAAACTCCTTAATCGTCGTCTGAAAAGTCTGCAACATTAACGTTGCAGCCCGAAACGGGTCAGCACATGGAATATGCTGGCAAGGTAACACATAGAGAGTAATGGAATGGAACAGCTATACTATATGCATATTTGGCTGGTGGAAAGCTCTATGGTTACTATTTTTGTGTAAAGCCAATTTTTCCCTACTTCAAAGGAATAAATTTATTTAACTAACATGGTGGTTGTTAAACATTGAGAATGGTTGACAGCATTCTCAATCCCAATTAAATATCATCATTAAACATAACCCAACAAAATTAATTTAGAGTAACATGTTGAGATTCACATGAAAATCCAAGTACTAGATACTCAAGATGTCCATAACCGGGGACACGGCTAACCATGATTAGTTTATTACACTTTGCAGAGGTTTGCGCACTTTTCCCCACAAGACTCGATCGCCTCCGTTTGGTTTCTCGCACTACATGGTGTTTGAGAAGACGGATGACCGAGACATAGTCTTTCAGAAGCGCTAGCACCTTACGATCGGGTAGACCGTACCACCTACATCCCCTACATCTGCTAGTCTACCATTGTAAGAGTTTGCACAACTTATTCAACTCTGCTAGAGCCCATAATAGCTTGTGGCTGCACACGGAAATTTCTAGTATGAATAGTCTCATGATCCCTTTGAGCCTGGGTGGCGGTCCAAAGAAAACAGGCAAGTCCTGGAATACCCAGGTGCCTCAATCCACCCAGATGTGTGTTTAAGTTGCCACCTTAGATAAACCATTAATTAACAATCTCACATCTGCCATGGATTTCACTCACCCAATCCACGTCTACTAGCATAGCATGGCATAATAAGCAAACGTAGAAGTAACTCCCAAAGGTTTGATAATAAACAGGTAATAGGTACTACCCCATCTACTTCCCATCCCACAATTTAATTAGATCCTAATCATGCAATGTGTGAGGATTGATCTAATGCAATAAAACTGGGTAGTAGAAAAGGTATGATCAAAGTGTTACTTGCCTTGCTGATGATCCGCGAAACCTAATGATTCGAAGTAATAGGCGGTGCACTCCGGGTATTCTATCGCAGACAAACAAACAAGAATACAATAAGTACTCATCTAATGCACGGGTAAAACTCAAATAATAGATCTCACCAGAAGGTTCAACTTAAGAACTCCGGTTGGCAAAAAGAATCAAATCGAACGAAGCAACGAAAGACAAATGGCGAAAGAAAACAAGCTTTGTTTACTATTCCGGATCTAGGTCAAATTTTGTAGAGGCAAAAACTTGTTTGAGTTGGTTAAATGGAAAGAGGGTTTCGAGACGAAACTCCAGGCACTTGAATCTCCTGATTCCGATAAACGAGCGAAAAGTTATACTAAAACGAAAATCGGATCAGAAATCGCGATCGGAAATAATCGCAGATAATCCGAGAAAAAGAAAAATGACGAACAGATTAACGAACGAATGTTCGTTATCTGGATCTAAACGATGAACGCGTTCGTTAAAACGAACGAACGAGCGAACGCTCGCTAATTAACTAAACCAGAAAAAAACCGATCTATCTAAAAACGGATCTAAAAAAACCGACGAAAAAACTGAACGGTTTTTCTAAAAAAATGGCGGCGGCGGCGGGATCGACCTCGTCGGCGGCGGCGGGCGGCGGCGGCGGCTGGGCTCGGGCGCGGCTTAGGGTTAGGGCGGCAGCGGCTTGGGCTGATTCGGCCCCGGGGCGCGCTATATAAAGCCCCCAACTGAGGAGTCCGGGCCAAACACGGCCCGTAGTCGGTTCGCTTTTTTTTAAAAAAAAATATTACGCGCAGAAAAACAAACAAAAGGAATACTAAATGGACTCCAAAAATCCCGAAATAAATTTTCCCCGGCTTCTAAAATCAAGCCGCACAGGATGAACATTTATTTGGGCCTAAATGCAATTTTGAAAAACGCGCATTTTTCCTAAATTCAAATAAAATAGCAAATAAATCCAAAATAAAATCGTATTTGATTTTATTATTAAATCCTCAATATTTCTTTATTTTGGGAAAGTCATTTTATTCCCTCTCTCATATTTTTATAATAGAAATAATTGAAGATAAAATAAATAAAATCAAATGATCCTATTTTCAAAATTTGAGAAAACTCAAATATGAAAATAACGAAATCCCCAACTCTCTCCGAGGGTCCTTGAGTTGCATAGAATTTCTAGGATCAACCAAAATGCAAATAAATATGATATGCAATGATGATCTAATGTATAACATTCCAAATTGAAAATTTGGGATGTTACAAACCTACCCCCTTAAGATGAATCTCGCCCTCGAGATTTGGGTTGGCTAGAAAATATGTGAGGGTGGTCCTTCAGCAGATCTTCCTCTCGCTCCCAGGTGGCTTCATCCTCCGTGTGGTGGCTTCACTGAACTTTGCAAAACTTGATAACCTTGCTGCGGGTGTCTCGGCTGGCATACTTAAGAATCTTGACTGGTTTCTCCTCATAGGTCAAATCACTGTCCAACTGAATCGCTTCCAGCGGCACTGTGTCTCTCAGCGGTATATCAGCCATCTCTGCGTGGCACTTCTTCAACT
This sequence comes from Triticum urartu, assembly GCF_003073215.2. NCBI lineage: Eukaryota > Viridiplantae > Streptophyta > Magnoliopsida > Poales > Poaceae > Triticum > Triticum urartu. Next base: position 443,076,267 of record NC_053027.1, read on the forward strand.
GGGAAACGTGGAATACATCGTGAACTCCTGAAAATCCTTCGGGCAATTCCAACTTATAGGCTACTTCTCCCATACGCTCCAAAACCTTGTATGGTCCTACAAAACGTGGCGCTAACTTTCCCTTAACTCCAAAGTGCTTAACTCCTCGAAGTGGAGATACTCGAAGATAAACTCGGTCTCCGACTTCGTAAACTGTCTCCTTGCGTTTAGAATCTGCGTAGCTCTTCTGCCTGGACTGGGCTACCTTGAGCCTATCGCGAATCAATTTCACCTTCTGTTCAGACTCCTTAATCAGATCCAGTCCAAACAACTGGCGGTCTCCAACTTCATCCCACGACAATGGGGTCCTGCACCTCCTTCCGTACAAGGCTTCGAAAGGGGCCATCTTCAAACTGGATTAATAACTATTGTTGTAAGAGAACTCTGCGTATGGCAAATTCTCGTCCCAACTAGATCCGTAATCTAGCGCACAAGCTCTCAGCATATCCTCCAAAATCTGATTGACTCTCTCGGTCTGTCCATCTGTCTGCGGATGGAAAGCTGTACTGAACTCTAGCCTGGTACCCAAAGTTTCATGCAACTGCTTCCAGAACTTTGAGGTAAACTGGGTTCCTCTATCTGATACAATGCTCCTTGGAACTCCGTGCAGACATACGATCATGGTCATGTATATCTTTGCCAACTTGGCACTAGTGTAGGTAGTCTTCACTGGGATGAAATGAGCTACCTTTGTCAAACGATCGACTACAACCCAAATCGAGTCATAGCCTGAACGAGTTCTGGGAAATCCTGTGATAAAATCCATGCCTAACTTATCCCACTTCCATTCGGGTATTGGCAATGGCTGTAGCAATCCTGCTGGCTTCTGATGCTCTGCCTTTACTCTCTGACATACATCACAAACTGCTACATACTCCGCAATATCCTTCTTCATTCTGGTCCATCAGAAAGTATCCTTCAAATCCAAATACATCTTGGTATTTCCTGGGTGAATTGAATATGGTGAATCATGGGCCTCCTGCAGAATTAACTTCCTGATCTCCGGGTCATTGGGCACATAAACACGGTCTTCAAACCATAAGGTATCGTGCTCATCCTCACCAAATCCTTTAGCGTTTCCTTTGTTCATTTTATCCTTAATAGAAGCAATCTCCTTGTCAGTCTTCTGGGCTTCTCTGATCTTATCCATCAAGGTAGACTGAATCTCCAATGCTGCTACATAGCCTCTCAGAACTATCTCCAAACATAGCTCATGAAGATTTTCGGCTAACTCCCTTGGTAATTCTCCCATCATTAAGGTGTTGACATGACTTTTACGGCTCAGCGCATCGTCTACTATGTTAGCCTTTCCAGGGTGATAATGCAATCTCATATCATAATCCTTGATGAGCTCCAACCATCTCCTTTGCCTGAGATTCAACTCCTTCTGTGTGAAAATGTACTTCAAACTCTTGTGATCCGTGTACACTTCACAATGGTTTCCAATGAGAAAGTGTCTCCATGTTTTCAATGCATGCACTACGGCTGCTAACTCCAAATCATGTGTGGCATAATTTAACTCATGCGGCTTAAGCTGTCGTGAGGCATATGAAACAATTCTTCCTTCCTGCATAAGCACTGCTCCAAGTCCTTGACGTGAAGCGTCACAATACACCTCATAATCCTTGGTCTGATCCGGCAAAATCAACACTGGTGAGGTAACCAAACGTTTCTTCAACTCCTGGAAACTAACCTCACATTCCTCAGTCCATTTGAACTTGGTATCCTTCTTCAACAACTCCGTCATAGGCTTCGCAATCCTCGAGAAATTTTCAATGAATCTCCGGTAGTATCTTGCGAGTCCAAGAAAACTCCGGATCTCTCCAACTGTTGTTGGGGCTTCCCAGTTTGTCACAGTGTCAACCTTGGTGGGATCTACTACTATAACTTCTCCGGATATAACGTGTCCGAGAAATCCAACTTCCTTCAACCAAAATTCACATTTGCTAAACTTGGCATATAACTGATGTTCTCTGAGCTTCCCAAGTACCAAACGCAAATGCTCCTTATGCTCCTCTTCATTCTTCGAGTAAACCAGAATATCATCAATGAACACTACGACGAACTTATCCAAAAACTCCATAAACACTTTGTTCATCATGTTCATAAAATATGTCGATGCGTTAGTCAGGCCAAATGACATAACGGTGTACTCGTACAACCCATACCTAGTGGTAAAAGTCGTCTTAGGTATATCCTATTCTCGTATCTTCAACTGATGGTATCCTGATCGCAGATCGATCTTGGAAAATACCTTAGCTCCTTGCAATCGATCAAACAGATCATTGGTCATTGGTAGTGGGTACTTGTTCTTGATCGTTACTTCATTCAATCCTCGATAATCAACAACCATCCTTAACGATCCATCCTTCTTCTCCACTAAAGGTACTGGCGACCCCCAAGGTGAAGAACTTGGGCGAATATAACCTTTATCCAGTAACTCTTTAATCTGCTTCTTAATCTCCTCCAAATCTTTTGCTGGCATCCTGTATGGTCTCTTAGATATTGGTCATGTGCCTGGCAAAAGCTCAATCAAAAACTCAATGTCTCTATCCGGTGGCATGCCCGGCAACTCCTCTGAAAATACATCAGGGAAATCCTTCACTACGGGTACTTCCTCCTGCACAACTCCTGTTAACGAATTTACTTGAGTCCTTTTAGGCACATGTCGGGATACATACTTGATCCTTCTTCCTTCTGGGGTGATAAGCAAAATTGACTTACTAGCGCAATCGATGTTTCCTCCATACATCGACAGCCAATCCATACCCAGAATTACATCCAAACCTTGTGATTCCAAAATGATCAAATCCAAGGGAAACACATGCCTACCTATACTCAATGGCACTTGAAAACATCCCTTACTGGCCATATAATCCGCTCCTGGTGAGCTTACTAACATAGGTGTTCTAAGAACCTTAGTGGGCAAGTTATACTTATCCGCAAATTCCCTTGATATGTATGAATGCGATGCACCAGTATCAAAAAGAACGATTGTAGTAAATGTCTTAACCAAAAACTTACCGATTACAGCATCCGGCTGCTCTTCAACCTCCTCCACGTTAACGTGGTTCACCTGTCCCCTATTGAAAGGGTTTGACTTCTTCCCAGAGCTTCCATTGCCATTTCCATTCTGGGATTCAGGGCATTCATTGGCATAATGTCCGGTCTTTTGGCACTTAAAGCAAGTGACTTGGCTCAGGTCTCTTTTGGCAGGGGTTGATGGGTTGGTACGGTTCTGGCCGTTGCTTCCTCCATTCCCATTACCATTCTTGGGGCCATTATGATTGTGCGAGCTACCTCCTCCATGAGTATGCTGAAAATGTCCTCCCATTCTAGGGGTAAAACGTGGCTTCTGCTGAGCTCCAGAATTGTACTTTCCTTGTCCATACTTCCTCTTGCGGTTCTCAATCTGCTACTGCTTCCCTTCAATCATAAGAACATGATCTACCAACTCCTGGTAGTTGTTGAAGGTTGCTACCATCAACTGCATGCACAACTCATCATTCAGTCCTTCCAGAAACTTCTCCTGCTTAGCTGCATCCGTAGCAACGTCATCTGGGGCATAACGTGCTAGCTTACTAAAGTCCTCCACATACTGGCCAACTGTCTGTCCTCCTTGGCGCAAGTTGCGAAACTCTCGCTTCTTCATGGCCATAGCTCCTGCTGAAACATGGGTAGTACGGAAAGCCTGCTGGAACTGGTCCCATGTGACAGTGTCGATAGGGAAAGTGGCTGTGAAATTCTCCCACCATGATGCTGCGGGTCCGTCAAGCTGATGTGCGGCAAACTTCACCTTTTCCTCATTTGTGCATCCTGCTGTGGTCAACTCTCTTGCTATCTTGCGGAGCCAATCATCTGCTACTATAGGCTCGGTGCTACTGGAAAACACCGGCGGATTCAGCCTAAGAAAACGGGCTAAGTGATCAACAGGTGGTGGTGGTGGTGGGTTGTTGTTGTTGTTCCCCTGATTCTGATTCTGGACTAGCAACTGCATTAATGTGTTCTACTGCTGGATCAACTGAGTGAGCTCCGGTGGGAAGGTAAATCCGGGGTCACGTCTCGGAGGCATCTGAGGGGTTTAGAAAAGATGAGATTTAAGAATAGAGAGGGGGTCTAAAGAGAAAACACTACCATATGCACATGAGGCAAAAGCAAACAATATCACTTCATTCAATCAAATAAGGGCATACAATCAGTCTAACTATCGCAAAAGTGCTCGAACTACTATATTTACATGGTGGACTACTACTACTGTTGGGGTGGTCTACTAGAAATATTCTTCGGTTGCAGACTCCATGATATCTGCTCTAGCTTCATCAACATAGTCATCATCGATATCATCTGGATCCGAGTCGGTGTCGTCGATAATGATGTAGTCTTTTGGGCGAATCTCCTTGGGTTCTTCGTCTTCTTCTACTGGTGTAGGGCCTCCAATAAATATTTCGATCTTCATTGTTAGGTCGGCATTCTTATCCACTAGTACTTCGATTTCCTCTTCATAATCTTCACGTGTAGCCTTGAGTTCTTCCTCCAGTTCCGTGATTCTTGTCCTTGCCTTCTTCAGATCTATCATATCTGCGCACATCTGGTTCTCCTGTCATCGAATGTGCTGGTTTAACTCCTGGATGAAAGCTGTGATTGATCTATCCTTCTTGGTGCTGATCATCTCCCATTGCTCCTCTCGGCGCCCACAAATCTGGTAGATAGTATCCTTGGGATCATTGCGGTAAACTTCTCCAATACGTCCCATGGCGATGTGAGCTGCCATCTCTTTCCTAGACTCCAGGTTGGTGCATCAAAGGAAAATTCTATGGGTTCAGTGACTGGCATGAACGTCCTTCCTGGAACTTGAACTTGAATCATCCAGCGCTCCTCTTCAGGTAAAGTCGCGTTGTAGGTCCCGGTGAAGCTTGGTACTCTGATGTTCAGATATCTAGTGACTTCCTTCAAGTGACGTCCAAAGGGTGTATCTTCATCCGGTTGTGTGAACTTGTTCCTTGCATCCGCCATCCTAAAAGAGTAGAAAAGATGAGAAGTCAGAATGAGAAGAGTGAGTAGAGATCTAGGGCTTTAGCTTAGTGATCGTGTCCTACAGTCAGCATGTGCTCTGATACCATCTTGTAGCGACCAGACCTCAAACGGTCCAATCTCTGTGCTCTGGTGTCATCCCTGGATCAGTAATGCTGACACCACACAGTACTTGAAGGATTTATAACAGAGTAGCAATCACACACTTATTACATCGAGTGTATCAAAAGAGAACTTATTACAATAAATATGGCATAAGGCCATCTAATAACGATAACAGCGGAAGGCTTGGAAGATAAGTGAGTCCATCAACTCCAACGGCATCACTGAGTATAGAACCATGACCTAAAAGCACCTTACTCGTCGTCTGAAAAGTCTGCAACATGAACGTTGCAGCCCGAAACGGGTCAGCACATGGAATATGCTGGCAATGTAACACATAGAGAGCGATGAAAAAAATAAGGCTATACTACATGCATATTTGGCTGGTGGAAAGCTCTATGGTTACAGTTTTGCGTAAAGCCAATTTTTCCCTACTGCAAAGGAATGAATTTTATTTAACTATCATGGTGGTTGTTAAACATTGAGAGTGTAGACACCCTCTCAATCCCAATTAAACATCATCATTAAAAACCCAACAAATTAATTAGAGTAACATGATGAGATTCACATGATAATCCAAGTACTAGATACTCAAGATGTTCATAACCGGGGACACGGCTAACCATGATTAGTTTATACACTCTGCAGAGGTTTGCGCACTTTTCCCCACAAGACTCAATCTCCTCCGTTGGGATTCTCGCACTTCATGGTGTTTGAGAAATGGATGACCGAGACATTGTCTTTCAAAAGCGCTAGCACCTTACAATCGGGTAGACCGTTACACCTACTTTCCCCTACATCTGCTAGTCTACCACTGTAAGAGTTCGCACAACTTAATCAACTATGCTAGAGCCCATAGTAGCTTGTGGCTGCACACGGAAGTTTCCAGTATGAATAATCTCATGATCCCTTTGAGCCTGGGTGGCGGTCCAAAAGAAAAATAGGCAATCGCTGGAATACCCAGGTGCCTCAATCCACCCAGATGTGTGTTTAAGTTGCCACCTTAGATAAACCATTAATTAACAATCTCACATCTGCCATGGATTTCACTCACCCAATCCACGTCTACTAGCATAGCATGGCATAATAAGCAAACGTAGAAGTAACTCCCAAAGGTTTGATAATAAACAGGTAATAGGTACTACCTCATCTACTTCCCATCCCACAATTTAATTAGATCCTAATCATGCAATGTGTGAGGATTGATCTAATGCAATAAAACTGGGTAGTAGAAAAGGTATGATCAAAGTGTTACTTGCCTTGCCGATGATCCGCAAAACCTAGTGATTCGAAGTAGCAAGCGGCGCACTCTGGGTACTCTATCACAAACAAACAAGCATACAATAAGTACTCAACTAATGCATAGGTAAAAATCAAATAAGAGATCTAACCAGAAAGTTCAACTTAAGAACTCCGGTTGGCAAAAAGAACCAAATCGAACGAAGTAACGAAAGACAAACGGCAAAAGAAACAAGCTTCGTTTACTATTCTGGATCTAGGTCAAATTTTATAGAGGCAAAAACTTGTTTGAGTTGGTTAAACGGAAAGAGGGTTTCGAGACGAAACTCCACGCACTTGAATCGCCTGATTCCGATAAACGAGCGAAAAGTTATACTAAAACGAAAATCGGATCAGAAATCGCGATCAGAAATAATCGCGGATAATCCGAGAAAAAGAAAAACGACGAACAGATCAACGAACGAGCGTTCGTTATCTGGATCTAAACGATGAACACGTTCCTTAAAACGAACGAACGAGCGAACGCTCGCTAATTAACTAAACCGAAAAAACCGATCTATCTAAAAAACGGATCTAAAAAAACCGACGAAAAACCAATGGAAAAACCTTAAGGTTTTTCTAAAAAAACAGCGGCGGCGGCGGCGGGATCGACCTCGTCGGCGGCGGCGGGGCTCCGACGGCGTCGCGGTGATGGCGGGCGGCGGTGGCGGCGGCTGGGCTCGGGCGCGGCTTAGGGTTAGGGCGGCGGCAGCTTGGGCTGATTCGGCCCCGGGGCGCGCTATATAAAGCCATCCCCCCTAGGAGTCCGGGCCAAACACGGCCCGTAGTCGGTTCGCTCTTTTTTTAAAATTATTATGCGCAGAAAAACAAACAAAAGGAATACTAAACGGACTCCAAAAATCCCTAAATAAATTTTTCCCCGACTTCTACAATCAAGCCGCACAAGATGAACATTTATTTGGGGCCTAAATGCAATTTTGAAAAGCGCGCATTTTTCCTAAATTCAAATAAAATAGCAAATAAATCCAAAATAAAATATTATTTGATTTTATTATTAAATCCTCAATATTTCTTTATTTTGGGAAAGTCATTTTATTCCCTCTCTCATATTTTTATAATAGAAATAATTGAAGATAAAATAAATTAAATCAAATGATCCTATTTTCAAAATTTGAGAAAACTCAAATATGAAAATAACGAAATTCCCAACTCTCTCCGAGGGTCCTTGAGTTGCGTAGAATTTCTAGGATCAACCAAAATGCAAATAAATATGATATGCAATGATGATCTAATGTATAACATTCCAAATTGAAAATCTGGGATGTTACATTTAATATAAATAACAGAAAGTAAAAAGAGGGTACATAGAGTTGTGTATTCTAAATTCATCCATCTCATGCTCATCAAAAGGAATCCACTAACAAGGTTGATCAGGTCTTGTTAACAAACTTGTTCCGAATAACATGGAACCGGAGAATTTTCGAATAACACTAGGTTACCTCAACGGGGATATACACGTCCCCAATAATAAGAATATCATATATCTTCTTGACAGTAGGTAGAGGAAATTTAAAACCTCCAATAGTAATAGTTGGAATTTTTCCAATAGAGTTTATACTATGAACTTGAGGTTGTTTCCTCAGAAAGTGTGCCATATGCTCATTGCCATTAACATGAAAAGTGACATTGCCTTTGTTGCAATCAATAACAGCCCCTGCAGTATTCAAAAAGGGTCTTCCAAGAATAATAGACATACTATCGTCCTCGGGAATATTAAGAATAACAAAGTCAGTTAAAATAGTAACGTTTGCAACCACAACAGCCACATCCTCACAAATACCGACATGTATAGCAGTTAATTTATCAGCCATTTGCAAAGATATTTCAGTAGGTGTCAACTTATTCAAATCAAGTCTACGATATAAAGAGAGAGGCATAACACTTAACATCGGCTCCAAGATCACATAAAGCAGTTTTAACATAGTTTCTTTTAATGGAGCATGGTATAGTTGGTACTCCTGGATCTCCAAGTTTCTTTGGTATTCCACCCTTAAAAGTATAATTAGCAAGCATGGTGAAAATTTCAGCTTCCGGTATCTTTCTTTTATTAGTAACAATATCTTTCATGTACTTAGAATAAGGATTCATTTTAAGCATATCAGTCAAACGCATACGCAAAAAGATAGGTCTAATCATTTCAGCAAAGCGCTCAAAATCCTCATCATCCTTTTTCTTGGTGAGGATGGGAAAATCAAAATAAAATCTTTTTAATTAGTTCTCCTTTTTTGGAATTTTCTTATTATCCTTTCATTTTTTTTACAGAATATTTTTCAAACTAAAAATAAAAAATAGTTTAGGAGGAAAAGGCATGGGTTTCTGAACCCATGGTTCTCTTTCCGTACCGTCCTTCCTAGCAACAAAGTCTCTCTTACCATAACGTTAATTCTTTGATTGTGGGTTATCAAGATCAACAGCAGGTTCAGTTTCTACCTCATTATCATTACTAGGTTGAGCATCAACATGAACATCATTATTAACATTATCACTAGGTTCATGCTCATTACCAGATTGTGTTTCAGCATCAGAAATAGAGATATCATTAGGATTCTCAGGTGTGTCAATAGCAGGTTCACTGGAAGCATGCAAAGTCCTATCAATTTTCTTTTTCTTCCTTTTAGAAGGACTAGGTGCATCAATATTATTTCTCTGAGAATCTTGCTCAATTCTCTTAGGATGGCCCTCAGGATACAAATGTTCCTAAGTCATTTTACCACCTCTAGTCATAACTCTAATATCATTATTATTCTTATTGTTTAATCCATTGAGCAAATCATTCTGAGCTTTAAGTACTTGTTCTACTTGAGTGGTAACCATAGAAGCATGTTTACTAATAAGTTTAAGTTCACCTTTAACATTGGCCATATAATCACTCAAGTGTTCAATCATGTAAGCATTATGTTTCAATTGTCTACCAACATAAGCATTAAAATCTTCTTGCTTAACCATAAAGTTATCAAACTCATCTAAGCATTGGCTAGCAAACTTAGTAGGGGGGATTTCAGATTTATCATATCTATAGAGAGAATTTACCTTTACTACATGTGTCGGGTGATACATCTCCAATGTATCTATAATTTTTTATTGCTCCATGCTATATTATCTACTGTTTTGAATGTTTATGGGCTTTATTATACACTTCTATATCATTTTTGGGACTAACCTATTAACCAGAGCCTAGTGCCAGTTTCTGTTTTTACCCTATTTTAGGGTTTCGAAGAAAAGGAAAATCAAACGGAGTCCAATTGATGTGAAACTTCACGGAACTCTTTTTTGGAAGGAAAGAAGCCCAGAAGACTTGGAGTGCACGTAGGGGGACCTACGAGGAGGCCACGAGGCAGGGGGCCGCGCCCACCCCCTAGAGCACGCCCCCCACCCCCGTGAGCCCCCCGTGGCCCCCCTAACATACTTCTTCCGCCTATATATCTCCATATACCCTAAAAACATCCATGGGCACAATAGATCAGGAGTTCCGCCGCCAGAAGCCTCCGTAGCCACCAAAAACCAATCTAGACCCGTTCCGGCACCCTGCCGGAGGGGGCAATCCCTCTCTGGTGGCCATCTTCATCATCCCGGTGCTCTCCATGACGAGGAGGGAGTAGTTCTCCCTCGGGGCCGAGGGTATGTACCAGTAGCTATGTGTTTGATCTCTCTCTCTCTCGTGTTCTTGAGGTGATACGATCTTGATTGAAAGTGCAACTATCCCTGGGTGGTTTTGGTAATTCCTAACAACATATAGCTCATTGAGCTAACATTATTCCAAGATTAATATTTTAGGAAAAGCTCAATGAATGGCATGGCATGGATGAGGAAAGTGGATCCCTCAAAATTCTAAGGACAAAAAGTTTGGCTCAACGTGAAGCTCAAGACTCTACATTTTATATTTTAGTGATCCAAGATCACATTGAGTCTATAGGAAAAGCCAATACTATCAAGGAGGGATGAGGTGTTGCTTAATGGCTTGCTTGCTCAAAGTGCTTAGTGATATGCTCCAAAATCCTCAACTACTCTCCCACATCCACATATGACCTAAACCAAAAGTCAAACTCGGCCCCACCGATTCTTTCTATCCGGCGCCACCGAGTTTCAAATGTCATAGCCACTGCCACAAACCCTAGGCAAATCGGTCTCACCGATAGGGATCTCGGTCACCGAGATGGGATTGTAATCTCTCTGTTTCCCTTCGTAACATTTCGGTCTTACCGAGATGAGCGATCGGTCCCACCGAGACTGCAATGTAAACTCTCTGTTTCCCTTTTGTAACATTTCGGTCTCACCGAGATGAGCGAATCGGTCCCACCGAGTTTACCTCACCAACTCTCTGGTTAGCTTATTACCAAAATCGGTCCCACCGAGTTTGTGTAATCGGTCACACCGAGATTACGTTATGCCCGAACCCTAACCATATCGGTCCTACCGAGTTGCATCTCAGTCCCACCGAAAATCCTAAGGGTCACCGAAAATCCTAAGGGTCACTAGGTTTGCTGAATTGGTCCGACCGAGTTTAACCATTCGGTCCCACCAAGTTTGGCAAATTGTGTGTAACAGTTAGATTCTGTGTGGAGTCTATATATACCCCTCCACCCACTCTTCATTCGTGGAGAAAGCCATCAGAACATACCTACACTTCCAATACACATTTTCTGAGAGAGAACCACCTACACTTGTGTTGAGGTCAAGACATTCCATTCCAACCATATGAATCTTGATCTCTAGCCTTCCCCAAGTTGCTTTCCACTCAAATCTTCTTTCCACCAAATCCAAATCCTGTGAGAGAGAGTTGAGTGTTGGGGAGACTATCATTTGAAGCACAAGAGCAAGGAGTTCATCATCAACACACCATTTGTTACTTCTTGGAGAGCGGTGTCTCCTAGATTGGCTAGGTGTCACTTGGGAGCCTCCGACAAGATTGTGGAGTTGAACCAAGGAGTTTGTAAGGGCAAGGAGATCGCCTACTTTGTGAAGATCTATCGCTAGTGAGGCAAGTCCTTCGTGGGCGACGGCCGTGATGGAATAGACAAGGTTGCTTCTTCATGGACCCTTCGTGGGTGGAGCCCTCCGTGGACTCGCGCAACCGTTACCCTCCGTGGGTTGAAGTCTCCATCAATGTGGATGTACGATAGCACCACCTATAGGAACCACGACAAAAACATCCGTGTCTCCAATTGCGTTTGAGGCCTCCAAACCCTTCCCTTTACATTCTTGCAAGTTGCATGCTTTACTTTCCGCTGCTCATATACTCTTTTGCATACTTTCTTGAATTGTGTGGAGATTGCTTGACTTGTGCTAAGATAGCTAAAATCTGCCAAGAACTAAAATTGGGAAAAGGCTAGATTTTTATTTAGTCAAGTAGTCTAATCACCCCCCCTCTAGACATACTTTCGATCCTACATTGATGTATCACGAGCTTGGCTATTATATTTGCATCCTATGATGTTTCTTCCCCCCTCTACTCTCTTGTAATGAATTGAGTTTCCCCTTTGAAGTAATCTTATCGGATTGAGTCTTTATAGATTTGAGAACACTTGATGTATGTCTTGCCGTGCGTATCTGTGGTGACAATGGGATACCACGTGATTCACTTGATGTATGTTTTGGTGATCAACTTGCGGGTTCCGCCCATGAACCTATGCATAGGGGTTGGCACATGTTTTCGTCGTGATTCTCCGGTAGAAACTTTGGGGCACTCTTTGAGGTCCTTTGCGTTGGTTGAATGGATCAATCTGAGATTGTGTGATGCATATCGTATAATCATACCCACGGATACTTGAGGTGACATTGGAGTATCTAGGTGACATTAGGGTTTTGGTTGATTTGTGTCTTAAAGTGTTATTCTAGTACGAACTCTAGGGCTGTTTGTGACACTTATAGGAATAGCCCAACGGATTGATTGGAAAGAATAACTTTGAGGTGGTTTCGTACCCTACCATAATCTCTTCGTTCGTTCTCCGCTATTAGTGGCTTTGGAGTGACTCTTTGTTGCATGTTGAGGGATAGTTATGTGATCCAATTATGTTAGTATTGTTGAGGGAACTTGCGCTAGCGAAAGTATGAACCCTAGGACTTGTTTCAATGCATTGCAATACCGTTTACACTTAATTTTATCATTAGTTACCTTGCTGTTTTTATATTTTCAGATTACAAAAACTATTATCTACTATCCATATACCACTTGTTTCACTATCTCTTCGCCGAACTAGTGCACCTATACAATTTACCATTGTATTGGGTGTGTTGGGGACACAAGAGACTCTTTGTTATTTGGTTGCAGGGTTGCTTGAGAGAGACCATCTTCATCCTACGCCTCCCACAGATTGATAAACCTTAGGTCATCCACTTCAGGGAAATTTGCTACTGTCCTACAAACCTCTGCACTTGGAGGCCCAACAACGTCTACAAGAAGAAGGTTGTGTAGTAGACATCAAGCTATTTTCTGGCGCCGTTGCAAGGGAGGTGATTGCTTGAAGGTATATCTTTAGATCTTGCAATCGAGTCTTTTAGTTTCTTATTTTATCACTAGTTTAGTTTATAAAAGAAAACTATAAAAAATGGAATTAAGGTTACCTCATATGCTTCATCTTTTTAATATCTTTCATGAGTATGATGGAAAGGATAATTGTGCTCAAGTGCTAGAAGAAGAAATCTATAAAATGTTTTGCACTAAATATTTGAATCATGAGCATGATTGCAATGTTGTTAGTATGAATTCCTTGAATATCCATGATGCTAATGATATGCAAAGCCGCAAGCTTGGGGATGCTATGTTTGATGAAGATGATATTTTTTGTCCCCCAAGTTTTGATGAGCAAATTTATTATGATGAAAGCATGCCTCCTATCTATGATGATTATTGTGATGACACGTATGCTTTAAAGAATAATGATAACCATGAAACTTGTCATATTGATCTTAATTTTCAATCACATGATAGTTATTTTGTTGAGTTTGCTCCCACTATTATTCATGAGAAGAATGTTGCTTGTGTGGAGAGTAGTAAATTTTCTATGCTTGTAGATCATGAAAAGAATGCTTTAGGT